>NC_137969.1:136108513-136346013 GCF_963924665.1 Micromys minutus
GCTCAATGGACAGCTTTTGGCAGGTGGTCACTTTACAGCGTGAAGGATGCCCTCTCAACTAAGAGCTGAGCATTAATTAAAATAAGATAAACTTCAAAATGGATTCAGTTGATTCCCCCCATCTATGTGTAAAAAATGGACAGATGACAGAAAGTTGGTGACATAATGCAGCTGTGTGCTAGCTTGCCATTCATATTGATTAATATCTAACATTTTCTTACAACCGATTTATCTCAAAGGAGGAGTAAAACATTCAATGTATGCAGATAGATAATGAACAGAGGGAAAATAGTCAGATGACAGAGACATGATAGATAAATAAAAAAGATAATATACATGTAACTATTTTTTAAAATTTTTCTCTTGTATTTGTTGGGTAACAATACTTAGAAATGTTAAAAAGCATTTTATAGGAGACATAAGTCAGTTATTTAAACAACATCATGCCAGAACTTTGAAGGCTGAAGCAGGAGTATCATTAAATTTCATAAGTTCAAGACCAGCCTGGGTACCGTAATGAGAAGCTGTGTAAGTAAAAGATGTCAAAAGGAATCAAAAATGATAAGCAGAAACATTGAAGGATAATGCTCAGCAGCTCCACTTAGTGATTGCTTCCTGGCTCTCAAACCAGCCTGCTTTTTGCTCCACAGACTCAGGCCGTTTAAAGCACTTCTTGGGTTGGTTGTGAAGAAAAGTTGGATATATTAATCCTTTACTCATCCAACTCTCAGTTCCCCATGTTCCCTATTCAGAGACTTTCCTTAAATATTGATCAGTACTTATGATTTACATATATTTAGCATCATAAGGCCTACCACACTTCATGGATGTCTCTAAAATAAATCATTTAAAAAGTCATTATGAATTAAGTTTACATTTAAGCAAGTTAGGGATTAGAGACTTTCTGTTGATTCATAAGCCAACTTTGCTTTCATCCCTTCCTTTCAATGTTAATCTGTTTTGTGGTTTTATCATTCCTTACAAGTGTTGTATGCCTAATTTTAATGAATTTTTAGATACCTTTGTGACTTTATTTTATGGGAAAAGGTAAATTTTTTATTTATGAAAGCAAAAGATGCAAATATGTATACTTAATATTTATTGTTGTAGAGGAACTCTTTTACCAATCAGAAGATTACAATTTGTCCAATGAAGTATCCAATAATCATTGTTTGGATAATTTCCAGTTTGGTACTGGAAGACCAGTAGTCCATCTTCCTCTATGTGCCCTTTATATGTGTTTGTAAGACTATTAAAATTTTATAACATTTTTCTATGTAAGACCAAACTAACTGCAATTTTATTGAATCAAAATTATTTTCAAAAGTTTCTCTATGTCTCTTTTTCACTAGAGTTCAAAGGCTGCTATTTTATTCTTTTAAGAGTTGGGATGGATTACCAAAGTTCTACTTTGTTTCTATATCTTAGGAATACATATTCCAGCAATATTCCATCTCAGTTACAAATATCTGTGACTGTAGCCACATGGAACCACACAAGAATTTTTTAAACTTTTATTTATTCACTTTACATCTCTCTCACTAACCCCTCCTGGTCACCCCCTTCCACAAACCTGCCCCTTCCCTTCTCTCCTTCAACCTTCTGAGAGGTTGAAGCCCATAGGTAACCCCTACTCTTGCACATCAAGTTTCTGCAGGGCTAGGCATCTCGCTCTCTTTCTCCGAAGCCACACAAAGCAGCCCAACTAGAAGAACATATTCCACAGACAGGAAACAGCTTCTTAGACAGTCCCTACTCTAGTGGTTTAGGATCCATATAAAGACCAAGCTTCACATCTACTACTTAGGTACAGGAGACTCTTTGGTTCATTCAGTTTCTGAGATACCCAAAGGTTCAGGTTAGTTGACTCTGTTGGACATTCTGTGGAGTTCCTACCTCATTCAGGTCTGTATTTCGTACTCCAAATCTTTCATAAGATTCCCCAAGCTCCATCCACTGTTTGGTCATGAATTTCTACATCACTCTGAGTCAGTACCTGGGTGTAGCCTCTCAGAGGACAGCCATGCTAGACTTCTGTCTTTAAGGACAACAGAGTATCATTAATAGTGCTTGCCCATGCAATGGGTGTCTATTTGGGCCAGTTATTGGTTGGCCATCCCCTTGGTCTCTGCTTCACCACTCCCCACCACCCTGGTCTCTGCATTTCTTGTAGACTGGATAAATTTTGGGTTGAAAATTTTGTGGTTGGGTTATTGTCCTTATCTCTCTATTGGGGATCATTCCTGGGTACAGAAAGTGGCATCTTCAGGTTCAATAATCCCAATGCTGAATGAAGGCACAAAATACCCAAACATATGGAACACAATGAAAGCAGTGCTAAGAGGAAATTTCATAGAGCACTTAGCACCTTCATAAACAAAATTGCAAATCCTCATACCAGGAAATTAAAAGTACACACAAAAGCTCTAGAAAAACAAAAGAAGAAGAAAAAAAAGGAAGAGGAAAAGGGGAGTAGGAGAAGGAGAAGGAGGAGGAGGAGGAGGAAGAAGAGGAGAAGGAGGAAGAAGAGGAGGAGGAAGAGAAGAAAGAAGAGGAAGAGAAGGAGGAGGAGGAGGAAGAAGAGGAGGAGGAGGAGGAGGAAGAGGAAGAGGAGAAGGAGAAAGAGACTAGAGTAAGAGTAGAAGGCAGTGAATAACCAGAGCTGAAATCAATGAGGTAGAAACAAAACAAACAAACAAAACAACAATACAAAGAATCAACCAAACCAAGAGCTGGTTCTTCGAGAAAATCAACAAAATAGAAAAAACTAAAGGAGAAAAGAGAGACAGAATCCAATTAGACAATCAGAAATAAAAAGGGAAGCATAATAACTTATACTGAGGAAATTCAATGAATCATTAGGTTTTACTTTAAAAGCCTATACTTTACAAAATTGGAAATTTATGAGAAAATGGATGATTTTCTAGACATATACAACTTACCAAAGTAAATCAGGATCAGGTAATCTATTTAAACATCCCTGTGACCCCTGAGGAAATCGAAGCAATCATCAAAAAGCTTCCCTCTGCACACTAAACGTACTTCTCATTTTTCTTCTCCTTCCTTCGAATACTCCTTTTCTCTCACATTTCTTCTTATTCTCTCTCACTCTCTTCCCGTTATGCTAGAAGGAGTGTCCTCTTCACATTAACTTTAGTTCATGTCCCTTTTGTTTTGTTTTTGTTTTTGTCCTCCACCTGGGCACACTTTAGAATACCTATTGATGATTTGGACATTAATTTAATGAAAGTCGTATGTTGGCCCTTGCTTCTATCTTTAACTTATTACTTTGTATTTTTCAAGACCCAGATTGATAGTTGAACAGGCTGAAACTGTCATTTTCCTCTTATTACAAATTTAATTTACAGTAAATTGTTGATTATACCCTTTGTATTTTAAAATGCTCACCTGACTTATTTTGGTTCAGGGATGCCTTCCAGAAGCCCTCCTGAGATGCACCGTGCAGATCCATCCCGCACCAGGACCCAGAACTTATGGACCTGAGGCTGACCCACCATGCATACTAACCATGGTACCTGGCATGGAACTTATGCATACGTGATGGAGAAATCATGATTAAAGTATTGGAATGCTGAAATGTATATGTTGAAAAGTTTTCAATTAAAGTTCATTGTTACAGCTAGAGGATTCAGTTCTTGCTTTGGTCATTTTTTAAAAAATCACCTAATAAGTTCTCTGAGAATTCTGTATATGTATTTTAATCACATTCATCCTTCACCCATCTCCTCCCAACTCACCCTCATTTTCTATATATCCAACTTTGCACCCTCCTTTTATTTTTCTCTTGAATCTAATTTGTGCTGCTCATATGTTCTTGGACATACAGCCTTCTTCTGGAGTTTGGTGGACTTCTGAGGGGTGACTCTGTTAAGGAAAGCTCTCCTGACAGCTTTCAAGTGCCAACAACCCCTCAGCTAAAGTTGGGGTGTCATGTCTACCTCCCCTCTCCAGACCCGGATTGGACTTTGTTATTCTGGATGCTTAGGGAAAACACAACTCTCTATGCTCAGTTCCATATTCAGTGACTCATAGGCACAAGTATGAATTTTCAAAGTGTCTTAAATAAGAGGATTAGAACATCCATTTGTTGCAGATTGTAAATCTATGAATATTATTCAAATAGGCATAGGAGTATGAGTATCCTGTTTCATGTATTTCAAAATGTAAGGTTACATTTCAGTACATTTAATATCTCTTGTTCTCTAACTCCCTGCTTTTATTACATATACATTTGTATATGTGCATATATTTGTAATAATGTAACATTAAACACGATAATTTATATGACAGAAGACACAGTTTACAACAAAGGTGGCATCAGTAAAAATCTAAGTAATAAGTTAATTATTCATTATTTTCTCTGTGGAAAAAAATAGCATACCCAAATCTCATAGGATATGTCAAAATATTTTAAGGTTTCTCCAAATTGGACAGATAATATGTATAAAAACTTATGTGACATTATTACTGACAAATCACATAGCAGAATTTTTTTCTGGCTTGCTAACAGTGAAAACCATTTTTAATCATGTTGAAAAATTGAATTATATTTTCATCTATTTGCCAAAAATTACTAAAATTGTTTTACAGAAATCCTTGAGAAGTTTATAAGGAGAAATATTGACAGAAATAGTCTTTTGAATGTTATAGTCAAAAGGCAACTCTAAAACATGTTTATCTTTTGTGATTAGGGCAATTTTCAACTTTTAAGAACTCATTTATTGGGATTTTCTCTATAAATAAATATTAAACATTTCACCTAACTTTTATTGATTATTTTTAAGTATTTTGCTTTCTTTGAGAAAGAAATCCACATTAAATTCTGCTCACCATATAAACCTGGGTTTTTGTCTGGTTTCTACCACTGAAAGGGTTATTCACCATTATTTTGCTATTAAAGGATTATAAAATGGTTTTATTGTGGAAAGGCTTTTTACTTTTAGGATCCCAAGTGACATTTTATTACTCAGTTAATTGTTTGGATATGTGAAGAGTCTTGTGCCATTTTGGCCACTTAAAACATGTTTTAAACAGTCTTGTTAATGTGCAGATAAGATGAAAATAAACATTTCAGTATTTAGTTGACTATGTGTGTTACCAATATTTTCTCTCATTTTATAACATTTCACTTAATTTATTGTTATGCTTTTTAGTTATGTCCAAAAGAATGGTTCCATGATGGCATTTTTGTATATTTTTTATACAAAAGTATGAAAAAGAGACAAAAAGGCAATATTTGTCTTTCCCACCAATATCCTCACCCTTCTTCCCCTCCCTCCAACCTCTTCTTCCTTCTGCTTGCTGCCCATTCTATTTTCAGGACATGAGGGTGAATGTCCTGTGTTCCTACCCAGGCTCTCCCTGAGTTCCTTACCACTGTTCTTTTTCTTTTGTTTTGCAGCAAAGATGATTTGTATAGTGAGAAAATTTTCATCATTTTCCCCGATACAAAATGACAGTTTTAACATTTTTCTTTTGTAATGAGAAATATTACATCTGTCATATGTCCATATGTATGGATATGCTTTTGGATTTTCTACTTACTGAATTGTCATTTTTCTCACCTTTACAACTGATGTTTATTAAAGTTCTAAGCTGTTTTATTTATTATGGATTTATAATGACTATCCTTGAATGAGAATTATTTTTTGCTTTGTTTTCTTTCTACTACTCCTCACATTTGTATAAATAATTTTAAAATATCTTTCCATAAATTAGGAGAAAACCTACTTTACATTTAAATTTGCAATTGATGTGAATATAATCAGGAAATATTCTGCATTTCTTGTATTCCTAAGCATGGTTCATAATTCAAAATAATCATGTAATGTTAAGCTCATAGTTCTTATTTCTCAAACTCAATTTCAAAATATATATTTGCTCTTGGGACTCAATACAGAAAATTTATTCAAAAAGTATAATTGTTTTTGATAAAGACATTAATATACTTGAAGTCTGTATGGCAGTTCTGAGTACTAATGAGATGTGACATCTGAATTTTTCTTGATATTATAATTTCTGGGTTAGCTTTACAACACCTGTGTTACTGAAAAGATCTGTTTGGTCTAGTGTATGGGTTATGTTTAATAATTATGGTACATTGATTTATTACCTACTAAATTACAGATTTCATTATTAGATGCTTACAGGAAGCATTCTTGGCTAGAGTTCAAGAGCTAGAGATGTTTTCAAGGTGCAGCTTATTTGTAAATATTGTGCTTAATCAGGATAAAGTTTTAAGTAGTTAAAAATAAAAGAGATACCTTGAATAATAATTAAGACACCAATGTAATTTCTTTCATTGAGGAAATTAAAGGGCTCATGCACACCAGGGCAATGTTCTAATCTCTAAGAGTCATGCCCAAACAAAATAATTTTAATTCTTTTATCTAAAAATAATCATTCTAGCACCTTAGCTACCTACCAGTGTTCATGCTTGCATATGTGCAAGTGTGGGGTGTGTGTGTGTGTGTGTGTGTGTGTGTGTGTGTGTGTGGTTGGTATACACATTTGTGTGAATATATAAATGAGTATTCTCATCTATGTAGACACTTGTGGACGTCAGTGGTCCCTTTTGGATATTTTTCTCTGTTAAGTCCTAAACTCATTTTTGTTTGTTTGTTTGTTTTTGAGACATGATGTCTAGTTAAACCTAGGGCCTGATATTTGTGCTAGGCAGATTCACCATTGAGTTCTGCATACTATGTACATGTGCATGTCCCTTTTACAAGTCCTGGGCAATGGAAAAACATTATCATTCCTAGCTCTCACGTGTGTATCCAAAACTTAATTTCACATGTTTGTACAACAGCCATATGAACTTTTGAGCGATGTCTAGAGACCCTTAACATGTACTCAGTGTGAAAAAAAATACTTCATCCATAGTGCATCAGACTAATACTTTATGAATGAACTTATGTGTTTATCAAGATTATAAAGTGAATTGTATCCGTGCCAATCCTTAAAAACATGATTCCTTTCTCATTTGTTACAGCCCTGTGCATGATATATTTTTGCTTTCAACTAGAATGAACTTTATAATAAACTTTGTAATAAAATCCTTTATAATATATTCATGGGAATCTCAAAGAAAATATATTAATACATATCTAAAAGACAGCTTAGCTTATGAGAACACTATATTCATCCAATATGACATTTTATTAATTTTCATGTCACTGTATATATAAATTTGACAATTTTATCTTAATTTAGCTAGAGACAAATTAAAACATTACAGATGTATCATAACTATATTTGAGGTAAAATTTTTACAACGATGTCCACACATATAATATATATTATTATATAAACTCCCATGAGTGCTTAGCACACATTCTTAGCACTTCATTTAGATAACCTGTTATTATGAATCTTACTTCCATATGCTTTTAGCTGTACAGAGATAAAGTCCATTAAACTTTAGAGTACAAAGTTTTTAGGTTATATGAAATAGAAATCCACTCAGCTTGAGCAAAAGTGAGCTTATTAGGCTAGAAATATTCCCGAACCTGGTGAACTGAATTTGAACACTGAAGGACCCATTTAGTCTCTCTCCTAGAGCCCTTTGTCCAGTTTTCTTTGAATGACATGGAATTACTTTTCTCCTTCATTGCAGAATGAGTTTTCTTTTTCTCAGTGTCGATGGTAGGAAATTATCACACGTGGAATTTATGTAAAGTTAAGAGGTGGCTGAGAAATACTGAACTATCTGTATTAGGGATCATGTTCCCAATATTTGACAAAGTTGGTTGGTCAAGGCTCAGATTTGCAGGATGAATGATGTTTAGCTGTGACTGTCCTGTCTGGTGCATTGCCAGTGTTGATTGAGAAAAGGAGATTTTTTTTTTGTTTTGTTTGTTTGTTTTTTTTTGTTTTTTAGGAAAAAAGATGATATAAGACAGTTTAGCAAATACCAACATGATTGGCAAATGCTGCATGCTTTATACACATTTTATTGAAGTGCTGGTCAATAGAACAGCACACGTGTTATTCAAAAGGCCTATCGAAACTTGGGGCCTAAGACTAATTCTTTACGAATGATGATATGTATTTAACAAGATTATAACGTGATTTGTATCCATGTCAATCTTCAAAAATATGATCGTTTTCTGGGAGTTATGGCCTTCTTCATGTTACGTTTTTGCTTTTAACTAGAATGAGCCTTATAAATTTCTGAGTTAATATTTTTCATCCTGAAAAAATGCCCATCAAGTGTCTCAGAATATATCGTACAACTTTTTAATAAAAATGGAATCTTGAAAATGAATATTCTTTAATGGAAAGTAAAATAGCCCTGATAACTGTTTTAATGGGTTTCAGCTTTATGTGTAAAGATTAACATATGTTCTCTGGCAATATATTTATAACAACTTTGAAATTTTCTACTATGACATGTTTGAATTAATTACTCCAAATTATATCTAATCAGATGGCTCTGACTGAGTCGAGTAATGTAGGTAGTTAGTTTTAATAACAGTGTTTAAAATAGGAGATCCCTTGGCTCTTGGGCAGAAGGTGCTTTTAATTTCTCACGTAAAACATCTTAGTTGAGTATTATATATAATTATTACATGGCATAATTTATAATCTATCTGTACATATTTCATAATTTGTATTTGGTCCCATGAAAATGATAATCTACCATAACCGAACTTTTACCTGCTGGGTTCTTTCAATATCATTACATAATCATTGTTTGCTTTAATTATTGGGGCATATATTTTGATGCTTAAATGATACACTGAACAGTGTTAAACTGGATTCAAATTCTGATGCAACCTGGTACTCATTGACAATGCTTACTTAATTTCTTGTTTACATAGAGAAAAATGATAATAATTAATTATGTTCCTATATTGAATGGTGATGTTTAAGACAGACCGGATATAGATCCTAGGGCAGGAAAAAACATCAAAGGAGATTAGATTTTACATTTTTACTAGGTTAAGTTCTCATTGTATACATTTTATTTGGTTTATGTTAGTAAGTTTTCTCATGCTTTAGAAACAGCTTCATTCTCTGAAATTCCTGAAAAGGAAAAAAGAAGTTTTCATTTTCATTTTCTTGGAGACAAACTGCTTGGAAGTGAGATAATGTGTCTGCTTTGTATCTTTATTGAAACTACCCTTCTCTTTAAACAGCATCTTAACATTTGTATGTGTTTCTTCATTTGATTCCTAGAACCATTTGAAGTTTTTTCCCATGATCCTATGGGTGACCTCATCTAATCTTACCCCATCATATTTATACAGTGTCATTAGCATGTCAGAAGATCAAAGATAGCACAGAAGACAACATCTGCTATATTTACTACTGTTTTGCTAAATTTCCTGCCTTAAAAATAATTCCAGATTACTGATTCAATATTAGATCTCTTCTTCTTATTTCTTATAGTAGATGGTATAGGTTAGAAGGTTTTGTAGTAAATTTAGCTTTCTTATATTCATGAAGATGGTTCTTGTTCTCGTAAAAACAGGTTCCAAAGAACTTTGTGAACAATCTTTAATGTGGTCATATTGCACAGAGTTCTTTGGAACAGTGTAATATTATTCTAAGTTAATATTTGGGTTTTTTATTATATATCATGTATTTCCTAGGATAAAAAAATCTAGTTACAGTATACCTCATATAATAACACATTGAAGTTTTTCTATTGGAGGTTTTTCAGGCAATAAATAAATTTCGTCTTCTTTTGTCAAGATTTGAATTAAATGAAAATAGCTATGGAAAATAGCCAAACAATAGTTGCAAATGTTTCTCTTGGGAGTGGTTGAATTTAGACAAAGCTGGGAATAAGTTTTTAATATAATCTGTCCTGCTTTAAACTGACTCATCCTATGGGTAGAAGACCTGAACAGTTTCAGAAAGAACACAACAGAGCTCAACTCCAACTTCACTACTGGATGGAGAACAAGTAAGATAGTATCAAGCCTCTTTTGTCAGAAAAAAAGAAAGCAGTTTCCAAGAGACATATGCACAGTTTTGCCTCTAGAAGCACCAGAAAAATTCTTCCCCCTTGTACCAAAATAATTTGAGCTTTCTCTTATATTTGTTTCTTAAAGTAATTCAGTGAAATGTCATCTAATTTAAAAGTTAATTTGGGACCCAGATCATACTAAGGACAAGTAAGTAAGATTCTAATGACCCTAGAAGGTTAAATCTAAGGACATATTTGTTGAACTATAATGGCAGGAAAGTTAGTTTATATTTAATGTGAGATATGTAAGGGTTTACAAAACCCTCAACAATAAATTTTACTTTCATTTTGGAGTATGGAATATAAATAATAACTTGTTCTGGTTTTATTAGTTATTTGATAATTTAATGCAATGTAATTTCATCATATCCATAATCTTTCCAACTCTTTACAGAACAACACCCCAGTTCTTGCTCCCCCAACCTTGTGTGTGTGTGTGTGTGTGTGTGTGTGTGTGTGTGAGTGTGTGTGTGTTTGTCTATTTGAAGTGTTGGGAAAGTTTCCTTAACCACTCAAAACAAAATAACATTTCTTTCTCACACCTCTAACTGCATATATTGATTTTTGCTCAACTTTCTAATTTCTTAATAATTTCAGGGTGGTAGGAAGTTCATTATTGGGTGGATTCCAGGACAAACTGCTGATTATAATGCAATTACATAGATAAAAATCTAGAGTATCAGATTTAGAATGTTTATAGATCCACCCCCCCCATTGGACCAACTCAATTAATGTTGATTCCTGCACTTTCAACCTCAGTTAGACCAATGACATCATCAGAAGACGCTAATCTCTTCCCATGACAGGGTGTGTTCGGAATGCATAGGAAGCCGCAGAGTCGGGATGTCTTTGACAGAGCTCTAAACTCTTAAGGATTTATGTTTTGGCAAAGAAACCAGAATGTTGTGTCCCTTTTTGTCTCCTGTTCTTCTCTCTACATTCCTATTTTTTTTTCATCTAACTTCTAAACTTCTTTTGAGCCTCATTTTGGTTTTTAAACATGAAAAGTGAGTTGCAGCTACTGGTTTGTAGCATCAAAGCATAATACCATTGATTTGTAGCATGGTGCAAATTTTAGGACTATTGAATCTGTACTATGGGGGGAAAATCATGAGCGATGCATGGGACTCTTTACGTCTTCACTGTAATTTTCAAGATTGTTATTTGCTTTTTAAAAATTCGATAATGTTTACCACTTACTTTAAATAAAAAACGCATGAAACAGATTTTGGAACATGAGTTTTTCAATGTGATTACCCATTTAAAAATACACATGTTGGGTATTAGTAACATTCTTAAAGATGATTAAACTATTCTCTCTGGACAGTTAAACAAAATTCTCATTTCATACACACTCGGCCATCTGGTTCACCTAAAGAGAGCCTGAAGAGTGACGTCACCACAGTTCCTTGTCTGAAAATGCTGTGTGGAATATACAAGTGTTATTAGAAACACATGCTGGCTTAAAATGCCTGCAATTTCATTCATTGTGAGCCAGATTCTATTAGTAACAAACATTTCTCAGGACTGTTACTTTTCAGTTTATTATATTAGTGCTAAAAGACTAACTTCATTTTTTTCTAATTGGATATTCTCTGTGGGATTACATTTCAGATGTTACCACCTTTCCCTCCACTCCCATCTTCCCTTTCCCTCCCCTTGCTTCCATGAAGGTGCTCCCTTTCCCAACTACCCTCTCCCACCTCAGCACCTTGCTTTTTGAGAAAATGAGCCTTTACTGAACTCCATTGACTCCAGATAATCCTCCCATTGATGCCAGACAAAGCCAACCTCTGCTACATATGCAACTGGAGCCATGGGTCTCTCCATGTGCTCATTGGTTGGTGATTTAGTCCCTGAAAGACTTGGAGGGCTTGGTTGGTTGATAATGTTGTTCTTCCCATAGGGCTGCAATGCAACTTCTTAAAGGTTGTATATCATGTATCTATTGCGTTAATCACCGTATGTTATCTACTCTTAAGATAAAATCCCTTGAATGAGAATATATATATTATAGTTTGGTAGGCAAAGAAAAAATGCCATTCTTTTTTTGACGAACATTAATTATATTGCAGTTAATGAAAGAAAGGCAAACATATAATCACACTGAATAGTCTTATTTCTACTAAAAGTCAAAAGGCACAGGAAAAATTGCTTATTTTAGTGAAGAAATAGAAACAAAATATCATGAGGAAATTTGACTCTGGACACAGTATCTTTAGGGTTTTTTTTATGTCAGTGACTTAATTTTTTAAAGAGTAAAAATGTTTGCAATGAACTACAGCACTAATGGACCAAATGGAAACTCGTGTGGATGAAAGAGAAAAATGAGTCTTGAATGGAGACAGCATCTCAGCAGAGTTAGATCTCTCATGCTTCAAAAAATTTAAAACAAAACCAAGAACCTAAAATAAAAGTTAAAAGATTTATTTTTAGTAATCATCAAGGTTAAAAGACAAAGAAATATGTGTGTGTGTGTGTGTGTGTGTGTGTGTGTGTGTGTGTGTGTACATATCATTGGATATTTTATTTATTAACATTTCAAATGTTATGCCCTTTCCTCATCCCCTCTGAAACTCTCTATTTCATCCCCCATCCTTATGCTTCTATAAGGGTGCTTACCCACCTACCTCTAACCTCCCTGCCCTGGCATTCCCCTACACTGGGGCCTTGAGCCTTCACAAGACCAAGGACCTTGTCTTGTCTCCAACTGATGCAAGATAAAGAAAGCCCTCCTCTGTAACATATGCAGCTGAAGCCCTGGGTCCCTCTATGCATTTTTTGGTTAGTGATTAGTCCCTGCAAGCTCTGTTGGGGACTGCTTGGTTGATGTTGTTGTTCTTCCTACAGGGTTGCAAACCCCTTCAGTTCCTTCAGTTCTTCCTCTAACTCCTCCATAGGGTCCCCATGCTCAGACCCTGTGAGCATCCACCTCTGTCTTTGTTGGACTCTTGCAAAGCCTCTCAGGAGACAGTTATACCAGGGACCTGTCAGCAAGCAATTCTTGTCATCCACAATAATATAGGAGTTTGATGTTTGTATTTGGAATGGATTTCCAGGTGAGGCAGTCTCTGTATGGCATTTCCTCTAGTTTTTGCTCCTCCTTTATTTCTTTAGACAGGAGATATTCTGGTCTAAAATTTTTGAGTTGAGTGAGTGATCCCATACCCCAGCGGGGGGCTTTATCTAACCTCTGGATAGGGTCTCTACAAGTTCTCCCTCCTCTTGGTTAGACATTTCAACTAGTCTCATCCCCTTAGATTCCTCGGAGTCTCTTTCCTCCCTGGTATCCGGGACATTATTTCTTTTTTCTTACAACTTTATTTTTAAAAAAGTGGGATACAAATACAAATTTTTAAAGGCATTTTGGCATAAAATTATATGAATATTTTTGTCAGTATTTAATTCTTATAGAGGTTTGCTGGCACACATTGGAATCCCACTAGTTACCATAAGAATAAAGTACATGTAAGAAAGAACGTAACATGGAAACAGATTTCTTATTGAGTATAGATTAAGTACAATGATCTGTGAATACCAAAAATTGCCACAAGGCTATTATCTTTGCTCTTGGATTCTTTAATGATTTAAGGTCCAGCTGTACCACAGTCTGGGAGGGTGCTATACATTTATTTATTTTTTCCTAAGAAGGACTAAGGCTTTCATTTTTTTTTTTTTTTTTTTTTGGCCTTTATTTTTATTGAGCTTCATATAACCTATAAGTTGTTTTTGGAGTGTTAAGAGCTTTCTGGGGTTACTTCATATTATGTCTGTTCTTTTGTGACTGGGTTATCTCACTCAGGATGATATTCTCTAGATCCGTCCATTTTCTTAGGAATTTCATAAAGTCATTGTTTCTGATAGCTGAGTAGTACTCCATTATGTAAATGTACCACAGTTTTTGTATCCAATCATCTACTGAAGGACATGTGGGTTCTTTCCAGCTTCTGGCTATTATAAGTAGGGCTGCTATGAACATTGTGGTGCATGTGTCTTTATTGCATGTTGGAGTGTCTCTGGGGTATATGCCCAGAAGTGGAATAACTGGGTCTTCAGGTAGGACTATGTCCAATTTTCTGATCTGTAAGGTGTACCTTGAATATTCTGTGCTTTTGGGCTGGGATAGTATACACTTTTCAGTGAGTGCATACCATGTGTGTTCTTTTTGACAGAGTTACCTCACTCAGGATGATATTTTCTAGTTTCTTCCATTTGCTTGTTTTTTTTCTATTTTTCTTTTTTTTTTTATTGGATATATTCTTCATTTACATTTCAAATGTTATCCCATTCCCAGTTACTCTCTGGAAATACCTTATGCCACCCTTTTCTTCTGCTTCTATGAGGCTGCTGCACCCAACGACTTCTTCTAGTCTCCCACCATGGCATTCCACCACACTAGGGCATCTAGCCTTCATTGCACCAATGGCCTCTCCTCCCACTGATACCCAACAAGGCAATCCTCTGCTACATATGTGGGTGGAGCCATGTGTACTCTTGTTGGTTTCGTCCCTGGGAGTCCCTGGGAACTCAGGGGATCTTGTTACTTGATATTGTTGTTCTTCGTATGAGGTTGCAAACCCCTTCAGCTCATTCAGTCCTTTCTCTAGTTCCTCCATTGTGAACCAGTTCTCAGTCCAGTGGTTGAGTCTAAGCATCCAACTCTATATTTGTCATGATCTGGCAGAGCCTTTCAGGAGACAACTATATTCAGCTCTGGAATCCACAGTAGTGTTGGTTTAGTGCTGTATATTAAATTGATCCCCAGGTTGGGTAGTTTCTGCTGGCCTTTCCTTCAGGCTCAATTCCACACATTTTTTCCATATTTCCTCCTTTGCATATTTTGTTCTCCCTTCTAAGAAGGATTGAAGCATACACACATTGGTCTTTCTTCTTTTTGAGCTTCATGTGCTCTATAAATAGCTTTTGGAAAGGTGTTCATTTTTACTATATTAATCCTAACAACCCATGATTGTGAGAGATTTAATCATCTTCTGAGATCTTCTTTGACTCCTTTCTTCAGAGACTTAAAGTTCTTGTCATACAAATATTTCTCTTGCTTGGTTATAAATCACACCAAGGTATTTTATATTATTTGTGACTATTGGGAATAGTGTCATTTCCATAGTGTTTTTTCTTAGCCTATGTATCCTTTGAGTAGAGGAAGGCTACTGATTTGTTCAAGTTAATTTAATATATAGCCACTTTGCTGAAGTTGTTTATCAAGTTTACGAGTTCTCTGGTGAAATTTGGGAGTCACTTAAGTATACTATCATATCACCTGCAAATAGTGATTTTATTTTTTCACTTTTTCCTTTCCAATTTGTATCCTTTGGACTCCTTTTGTTGATTAATTGCTCTCTGTTTTTAATTTCTGATTTTGTTAATTGTACACTGTCTCTGTGCCCTCTGGTTAATCGGCTAAGTATTTGTTTATCTTGTTCATTTTCACAGACAACCAGCTCATGGTTTTGTTGATTCTTTGTGTAGTTCTTTTTTGGTTCTACTTGGTTGATTTCTGCTCTGAGTTTGATTATTTTCTGTCATCTACTACTCTTGGGTGTATTTGCTTTTTTTTTTTTTTTTTTTTTTTTTGTTCTAGAGTGTTCAGATGTGCTGTCAAGCTGCTAGTGTATGCTCTTTCCAGTTTCTTTTTGGAGGCACTCAGAGCTATAAGTTGTCCTCTTAGCACTGCTTTTATTATGTCACTTAACAATTATGTCACATAACTTTGTGTAGTGCCTTCATTTTCATTAAATTCTAAAAAGTCTTTAATTTCTTTTTTTATTTCTTGTATGATCAAGTAATTATTGAGTAGAGAGTTGTTCAGTTTCCATGTATATGTGGTCTTTCTGTTTTTTGTTTGTTTTGTTTTTGTTGTTATTGAAGACCAACCATATGCTATGGTTTTCTGATAGAATGTATGGAATTATTTCAACCTTCCTGTATCTATTGAAGCCCATTTTTTGACTAATTATATAGTCAATTTTAATCTTTTAATTTAGAATAAAATATTCTACAGATATCTATTAAAACCAATTGGTTCATACCTTTTGATAATTTCACTGTGTCTCTGTTTAATTTCATTTTCCATGATCTGCCCATTGATTAGTGTGGTGTATAGATGTGCAGAATTGAGACTTCACCTTGAAAGATTTTTTCTTTGATAAGTATGTAGTGTCCTTCCTTATGGTTTTTTAATAACCTTTTGTTTAAAGGTCAATTTTATTTTATATTAGAATGGCTTCTTCAACTTATTTCTTGGGATCATTTGTTTAATTTTTTTTTTCTAGCCTTTTACTCTGAGGTAGTGTCTGTCTTTGTCACGAAGTGAATTTTTTGTATTCATCAAAATACTGGGTCCTCTTTCTATATCCAGTCTGTTAGTTTATGTATTTTTATTGGAGAATGAGTCCATAGATGTTAAGAGATATTAAGGACCAGAGATTGTTACATCATGTTATATTTGTTATTAGAGGTGAAATTATTGTATTGCTTTTGGGTTTGTTGAAAAAAGATTACTTTCTAATGTGTAGTTTCTCTCCTTTGTGTTGGAATTTTTCATATATGATTCTTTGGAGGGCTGATTTGTGGAAAGATATTGTGTAAATGTGGTTATGTCACGAAACACCTTCATTTCTCCATCTGTGGTGATTGAGAGTTTTTCTGGGTATCATACCCTAGGCTGGCATTTGTGTTTTTTTATTGACTGTATGACATCTGCCCAGGAGCTTCTGGCATTTAAAGTTCCTGTTGAGAAGTCTGGTGAATCTGATAGGCCTGCCTTTATGCTACTTCATTGCTGCTTTTTAATATTCTTTCACTGTGTGTGCATTTGGTATTTTGATTATTATATGATAAGAATAATTTCTTTTCTGGTTTAATCTACTTGGGGTTCTGTAGGCTTCTTGTATGCTCATGGTCACCTCTTTCTTTAGGTTAGGCAAGTTTTCTTCTGTAATTTTGCTGAAGATATTTACTGGCCCTTTGAGTTAGAAATCTTCGCTCTCTTCTAGACACATTTTCCTTAAGTTTGGTCTTCTTATTGTGTCCTGGATTTCCTGAATGTTTTGGGTTAGGAGCTTTTTGTATTATTTATTTTCTATAAATGTTGGGTCAATGTTTACTATGGTATCTTCTGCCCCTGAGATTCTCTCTTCTATCTCTTGTATTCTTTTGGTGATGCTTACATCTATGACTCCTGATCTCTTTCCTAGGTTTTCTATTTCCAGGGTTGTCTTCCTTTGTAATTTATTTATTTTTTATTTCTATTTTTAGATCCCGAATGGTTTTGTTCATTTCTTTCACCTTTCTGTTTAGTTTTTTGTGTTTATGTTTGTGTGTATGTGTGTGTGCATGTGTGTGTGTGTGTGTGTGTGTGTGTGTGTGTTTGTTTGTTTGTGTGTGTGTTTTTTTCCTGCATTTTTTAAGAAGATTCATGTATTTCCCTTTAAAGGGTTCCATTTGTTTACCCATTTTCTTCTTTATTTCTTTAAGGGAGTTATTTACGTCATTCTTCAAGTGATTTTTTTAAATCCCATCTTTAAATGGGATTCCAGGGTGATTGGATATCTAGAGCTTGCTGTGGTGGGACAACTGGGTTCTGGGGATACCAAGTAGCCTTGGTTTCTCTTATGTAGGTTCTTAAGCTTGCCTCTTCCCATATGATCATCTGTTGTGTTAGCTGGTCATGCTGCCACTGCCTTGAGATTGCTCCTCCTGTGAGCTTACTGTGTTGGCACTCCTAGCAGACCAGCTCTCACTGGGTGGTAATGGGGTGTAGAATGCTGTGATCTAATGTGTCAGCACTCAAAGAATACCAGCTCTCTTGGGTGGAGACATGATGATGAAAAGCTGTGGTACAGGCTTATCTCTGGAGCACAGATGGAAACTAGAAGGATCCTGTCCCTGGCTGATCTGAGCTTCCTGTACCCTGCAGGCTACTGGCAGCTGCATTTTGGGCCAGTTCTTGGAGAAATAGTAATGGTTTCACTTGTAACCTTGAGTGTGCCAGCCCTCCTGGGAGTCAGGCTCTTACCGGGTGGGTTTGGGGTATGGGGACCTGTGGCACAGGCTAAATTCCAGGGTGCAGATTAGTTATACATTTTATAAGGAACATTTTAAGTTTTGCTTTAAAGTTTTACATATGAGGTACTTCTTCCAGATGTTCACTTTTTTCAGTCGTCATGGAGTACACGTCTTGGCTTCTGTTCACTGTGTAAGATAATGGCGTGCTTACATGTCATTCTGCTTCCTTTATGTCATCTCTAGATCACTTCTAATGCACGATAGGATGTAAATGCTGTGTAAGGTGTGACCCTGAGCTGTATAGGGAAATGGCAACAAAAGAAAAACTCTGTATATGTTCTATGGAAGTGAACGAAAATTTATTTGTATTTGTCTGACTCCATAAAGGCAGAATCGACTCATGAAGCATCGACTCTAATTCCAAAAATAAAAAAAGAAAAAAAAATTTAAAAAAATAAACTATTTTCTTAAAAGAAAAAATCCTTTAAATTATAAAATTTTAATTTAATTACTTTTAGAAGTGAACAACCCTGAACATGTGAAGAGGTGGTAGAAAACTATTCTGTAAATCAATATTTCCTTGAGAAATGATAAGGATGTAATGAACATGAAGCCGTGGCATCTGCCTTAATTCTACTGCTATAGTAAACCTTCCCTAGTCCTGAACTAAGTCAACGAGCTGCCAATGAGGAGAAGCAGCTGCTATTAGTTCAAAGTGTTGAGCTTCCATTCAGAATGTTAGTGTGTTTAAGACATAAAGCCAATTGTAACATTTACTATCCAAGCAAGTCAAAGACTCATAGGATCCCAGGAAAGAAGGTGTTATGACAAACTTATCACTTCCTAGGTAAGAGAAGTAAGAGACCTTAGTCCGCTGCTTAGTCTAAGAACTATGGTTGGACTCTTGTGTGCTAACACAACTTCATCTCTGATGTTCAACTATGCACATTACAAATTTTCTTTAAAGTCTTTGTTCTTTAAATACTATGTGTTCTTAAAACTTTGTGATGATATTTGTGAAGATACAGTAAGAAAGACATTACCTTCAGTAACAAGTCTTAGTGACTTTTAGACCATGCAAAACAAATGAAGGCTTAATTATCCTGATTTGGGAAAATACAGTTAAAAGTAATTGAAGCCACTTCCAAACAAGGTTTTCTCAAACTGGACATCCCAGCTTTTGCATCCTTATTTGGTTAAAAAATAAATCCCCATATTGATAGACCACAGAATATAAATTCTTTTTAGTTTATTTTACTGTCATTAAGGAACACAATACAGAGAAGTTAGATCATTTGGATTTAGACTATAAAATGGGTTTTCCATCTATCAACATATTTACTTTTCCTTGCTTCCAATTTTTCATTTGTAAGAAAGGTAATAGTTTTTACATTGACTCATTGCAATAACTAAGTACTTTATCACTTTTCTCTAGTTACTGTAACAAATCACAGCCCATTTTTGTGCAATAAAACAACAAGTTCAGAGTTCAGAACACAAAAGTCAATTCTATCAAGGCTGAGTAAAATGTCTATAAAGCTGGCTGCTTTTGCAGGCTCTGAGGGACTGTCTGTTTTCTCAATTTGTTTTCAGCAGTTTAGGAGAAACTTGTGTGCTCTATGCTTCTGTTCAGGTATCTCTATATGATATTTTCATATCAAAATAATTTAGTTTTTACACCAACCCTCCTTTGATACATACTGACATATTTCTGTATTTCTCAGATTAACATTGGCATAAGATTATGGAGCTATTATTAACTTAATCACAAAATAGAATGGTACATGGAAGTACTTTGTGTCACTTTTATATCTGAGTTGCTAAATAAACGCTAAATTCATTGTTTTTGTGAAATAAATTCATTATGGTTATATATCCAGATATGGCTGACTTCCTAAAAAAAAAAAAGAAAAAGAAAAAAAAAAAAAAAAACACAGTGTGTTATGTTACTCAAGAATATGGACCACAATGAGGTAAGCATCAAATGCTTTTCCCTTCCACTTCATCCTCTAAAATAATTGTGACCCAAAGTAAAGTGAATATCAAAGTGACCCTTTATCTAACAGAGTATTGGAAATTATATAATACTATCTTCCTGTTATATTCTGGGCCTGAGAGGGGCCAGAAATCCATGCCCCAAAATGAGAAGAAAGGAAAACATGCATTGTAAGATTTTCAACCTCACTGAAAAAAAAAAGTTTGAAGATACATTATTGTGAAACTATAATAGACCTTATACAGTACTCACCATATGACATACTATAGAATTATAGACAAGGCCTAGGTTGGATGGATCAGGAAATTTTATCAGTTTGACTTTAAAATGTCTGTGGTACATTTGAGTCTTTTTTTATACCTCTTTCCTGGTTTTCAGTTTTTTCCCTTTGTTTGAAAAAAAATCAACTTGCTTGTCATATATTTTTCTCAAATTGTGGCTCTACATGTATATGTTCCATGGTCTGCCTTTCACACTTAGCTTCTATTCTTTTCCTCATGAATCCTCAGCATGGTTGGTGAAATATCCTGCAGAGTCCTGCTTTAGCATATGAATACGACAACTCTGACATGGTTTCTGCCTCTGGAAAAGAGCCAGAATTGAGTTGGCCTCCCTGAGTGTTCATGGTTGCTCCTTGGCATAAGGCATGTATATATATATATATATATATATATGTATATGTATTTATACACACACACACACACACACACACACACACACACACACACACACACACATCTTTACATTACTCCTTCATGAAATAGTCTCCCTGCCAAGGTTATTGAAGAATGTCCAATAGCCAAGGTTAATGACAAAGATACCACAAGTTCAAGGGGTTTGGTTTATCAAATGTCTAAGTAAAAATGGTAAAAACTAAGACCTTCAGAACAGCCTTTAAGGCTGCAGGAAAGAACTCTGAAAACATGTGTTCAAAAATTTTTTAATTTCTCATCTATGCAAAATATAAGTGCAAAATATGGGGGGCTTCCTGAGCCTAAAAGAATAGAGGCAGTTGCACTACAAGCCACCTTGTCAGGAAGATTAAAAGACAGGTAGATTCCTGAGGTGGATGTCAGCCTGGGACAGAGCTAGTTGGGCCCAGGTGTCTTGGAAATGATAATCTCAAGATGGGATCCTACCCAGCTAGCTCATTGTCTGTGTTTACAAAGGCAGGAAGATCTGAGTTTATTTGCAGTGTTTGAAAAAAGTGCTTGCTGCCTTTTTTTATGAATCAATGTGCTGGGGTCATAGGAGACTGAGTTATGTGATAATCTATGGGGTAATGATTAAATTGATTTGTAAGTAATAGTTTGGGATTTTGGTATGCATGAGATGAGCTATCTAGGTTTATTGTTGTTGTTTTAGAACTGGAAAAAAAGCTATCTTGGGAGAGAGCTGTCTAAAAAGCTATCTTGAAAAGAATATAGGTTGTTAGCTGGTAACCCAGGATATGACTTCAAGTTGTTCTTTTGCAACTCATAGGCACCCCTTTCTCAGAATCCCTCTCCAAGTCAAGGCTGGTCCTTGGCAATATCCAATTCTTTTCTCATTCTGATGATTTGTCTCATTCTGTGCCTAACAATTATAGTTTCTAATATACCTTAGGCCTAGGTTGATTAACACAAAAAATATCACAGTTCAATAAGATTTTTATTTTATGATAATTATTCAAAAAAGTGGAATACTACAAGTGTTAGAGTAAGGTCAGGAATATGCAGGAAGGGCAACTCACTGATTTCACAAGTCTGCGAAGGATTCTGTTCTGGTCTCTAAGCAAGGGGAAAAAATGATATATTGGAGTGGAGGTTGGAGTAGCTAGCCAGAGCCTTAGATTTTGAACATCGATTTAGTAAAATGTAGTTTTATAAAGATAATTAAGAGGAACATCTGGAAGATAATTTTTCAACTCCCTGACCAAAACTGGAGAAATGAGAAAACAGAGAGACATTGGAAGTGATGATCTGAAGCATACCACACAAGTCCAGTCAAGATGTGCTGGTGGCTTGTCCCTAAAATGTCAACTGGGACAGAGGGAGCACATTCAAGAAAGACAGGTGCTAATTTTCCTGATATTTGATGCTTGTTTTAATATGAGTATATTGTATCCAAATCAAAACATAGAAAATTTCTGATGTGTGCCATGCATAAACTTTTTTTTTTGTTTCTGAATTTAAGGTGTTTCCACAAGTTTCCTAAGGAATTTCTTTATTTTCTGCCTTTAAAACCATCCCTATTAACCCAAGTTCAGTGTCCTTATAGTTTTTGCCATTCTCTGAATCCTCTGCAGCATGTTTTATTACAACCATTATTAATGGTCAATAGTTGCATGGATACATTTACCAATTTCTGCTAGAGAATTCTATGGTACTGGATTGCACAATTGATATGAAAGTAAAAATAAAGTAAAATAAAGAAATGTTTGGTGACAAATCAGACAAAATTCTTATTATTACAACGGTTCTTCAGAAACTCCTGGGGATTATTCAGTGGAGAGGCCTTTGATATCTCCATCTGCTATTTCATATTTGTCAAAGGCAAAGGTCTTATTAGAGGCAATGAGGCTCCATTTCATGCTCTGCACCCTATCTTTATCTATTTGTGGGTTTGCTTCCTGGTGTGATACCAGAGCTGTAAGTTGCTGAATGGCAAGTAAATCTAAACAAGAAGAAAGTAAAAGAGTAAAGCTTTTATAACAACGACATGAAAGAAAATCTTTATTCTTTGTGATACTTATTCTCTCTTCAGAGAAATCACCTGGATCAGTCAAATCACCAAACACAATCAGAGTCCACAGTACAGACTCATTAGCATGCATCTTCTGTTACTGACAATATTGCTAGGGTCTGTGGTTTCAAAGCCCTGTGGATGACTAAACACTACAAACAATGTCAGAGAGGCGTAATACTGAGGTTTCTAAAGTGTGACAAGAATCTTTCTTTTTTTTTCTTTCATTATAGGATACAGGCAATTTAGCCCTTTCACAGAAAGATGTTGACTCTCTGAGACATTTCTCCAGAACTATCAATATCTTTTAAAAAATGTTTTATATGGAATCCATGAGCAGGTGTGAAATTAGCATATACAATGAACACAAACCAAAACAAAGGAGAAGGAAAATAAATTACAGAAGACTAATGAGTTAGTATTTTCATTGCATTTTGAGGAAGACATAAAATAAAAAAAAATGAATGGAATAAAGGATAGACACTCTTTGTCCTTTGAAAAAACACTTCTCAAAATAAACATCTTATAAAAACTGGAATGAATGAAATGGTGAGACTTTAAAAAAATTGACAAACAAGGGATTTTTAGGTTTAATCGAATTTGTTTGTAACAAATATACAACTAATATTGTATTGCTTTAAAAGAAAAGTTTGGAAACAGAAAACTTACATCAAAATACCAGTAGCCTAGAAATATATAGTGAAAAATGTTTTTTTTTTGGTTTAACTCATTATAATTATATATTTAGCATCAAAATAAGTGCTAAAATACATTTAGGGACTTCATTTCACACCTCAGCAGCAAAGCATATAATTTGGGCTCAAACCTATCTGTAGTATATAAATGAACATTTGTCTTCAGCATTTGCATTTATTTCATAAAGTCTTTCTAGGGTCAATTAGTCAATACACTTTCCCACCAGACCTCAGAGTAAAAGTTAATTATATCATCTATTAATCTGTTTGTCTGTCTGTTTATCTATCTATAAATTATGTATATATTTTCTATTTATAATTTATTCATCTATCTATCATCTATCTATCTATCTTCATCAACCTCCTCCTCATTTTTCTCCTCCACCTCCTCCTCCTCCTCCTCCTCCTCCTCCTCCTCCTCTTCATCATCATCATCTATTTGAAGCTGGAGCTGATCCAGCTCTTGCTACTGCCTGGAGCTGGAGGATAAAACTTGCTACTTTAAAAATGGAAAAACAAAGTTGAATATGGTGAGATACCTTTTATCATCACTTTTGGGGGAGACAAGTCATACCTCCACAGGAGGCTAAGGCAAGGAGTTTTATTGAGCTTAGAAGTCACAAACAGCCTGGCCAATGTCATGAAAGTTTGTCTAAGAGACAAAAGCTGAAGTCAATAAAGTCAAATTAGTAGATAAATAATCTTAAAAGGAGGACAAGCAAGTGGACATGAGACTAAGAGCAAGTGCTCATGTTTTTGTCTAGAGCTCCAGCTCTACCTAAACATTAATTCACACATAGATCTGAGGCTTTACCAACATAAAACTATCTCTCACAATTGTAGAATCTAAATAGTTTAAGATCAAATAGCTCCTGGAATAAATTTTCGACTTAGGACTCTTTTCTTATGGACAGTTTTCATTTTACATTACACACACACACACACACACACACACACACACAAACACACACACATGTATGTGTATACATATATATATATATATATATATATATATATCCATATACATATATATATAGAGAGAGAGACAGAGAGAGAGAGAGAGACAGAGACAGAGAAAGAAAGAGAGACACAGAGAGGAAGAGAGAGACAGAGACAGAAAGAAACAGAGAGATGGAGAGAGAGACACATGGAGGGAGAGACAGAGAGAGACAGAGAGAAGATTCTATATCTTCTTATAAATATTAATTCTATGAGGCCAAAGTTGTAAGTCTCACAGATTCATCTATACCCTAATGAACTTCACAAATACACATCGTTAAATTTAATATGCCAAAAAGTTAAAAATTCAACCTATTACTTTCTTCGTGGAATACACACAAATATGACAGAAATTCAGTCAAGACATTTTGACATAAATCTCCTACCCTAAATCATTATTTTCCCACCCTGGCATGGCCACTTTCATTGTAGCACATCACTGAGTAGTGCAAAATGCTCTCCTGGGTGTTAGGAGTAAAGTGCAGAATTTCTTAAAAATCTGGTTTAGGATAAAATTTAGGTTCTCAATAAAGACTGGAAATAGTAAAATATGAACTGAGAAGTTTTTGAGGTGTTGGATGAGAATCTGATTTATATATGTCAGTAATGAGAGGGGCTACCTCCCCTCTGTTTTTCCCTATGTGTTACACAAATTAATTACAATCCTTATATGACATACCATCTCATATCTGTTATGATTTTGATAATTATAAAAAAATAAGAGTCAGCTAGTGTATAGTTAGTGTTGCCATCTTTATTGAATCTGAATCCACCTCAAAAGCAAGCCTCCAGGGAAGCCCAGGAGGTATTATCTTAATTAGGCTATCATAATCCTACAAGGGATTGATCATCTTGATTGTGTTAATAAAGGTAGAGAAACTTACCCAAAAGTGTATGGTAGATTTTACCATTCCCATGCCCTGGGCTTCTGTCCTGGCTGCATTTTTTACAAAGACAGAAAGGTAACTGAGTATCCATTCACCCCTGTCCTCTCTCTGACTCTAGATGTAGTGCAGCTATCAGTGTCAAGCTCTTGGCAACTTAACTACTCCACATGGTAGATGGTACCCTCTGACTATGATCCAAAAGAGCATTTTTCCCTTATGTTAGGCTTGCTAAAGTGCTTTATAAAAAAAAACAAACAAAAACCAAAAACCATAAACAAACAAAAGAAAACCGAAACAAAACAGAAAACAATCAGGAAAAGTGATTAAAACAGGTAGAATATGGAAGATAGGGAAGACTTACATTGTGTAAATGGAAACATTTTTAGATCTTTTTTATTGGATATTTTATGTATTTACACTTCAGATGTTATTCCCCTTCCCCTCCCATCCTCCACCCCTTGCTTCCACAAAAGTGTTCCCACTCCTAACCCCCCATCCCACCTCATTGCCCTTGTATTCCCCTACACTGAATAAACAAGCCTTCACAGGACCAAAAGCCTCTTTTCCCATTGATGTCAGATAGTGCCATATCGTCTGCTACATATGTGGCTAAAGCCATGGGTCTCTCCATGTGTGTTCATTGGTTGGTTACCTAGTCCATGGAAGCTCTGTGTGGGTTGGTTGGTTGATAATGTTGTTCTTCCCATGGGGTTGCAAACCCCTTCAGCTCCTTCAGTACTTTCTCTAGCTCTTCCATTGGAGTCTGATCAGTATGGCTCTGGCAGAGCTAGTGATATAGATATTGCATAAAATATTATAGATTTTTTAAAGAAAAAAAGAACTGCTATATCATATTGTCCTCAGATTTCTGGATAGATATCTAAGAGAACTGGAACCAAGATCTTCAAGTAATTGCCCTTCCAAGATCCAGTAGAATTATAACATATGAAGCAACTAATAAATGCATGGATAAATATATCCTTTGAAATGCTATTAATTACCTTTTGAACAATAAAATACTATTAGTAGCAACTACCTATGGAAACACACAGGGAACAGAATAAATAAGATGAGCAAAAGACAAATACCAGGTGATCTCTTTACATGATGAACTCAAATTAAAATGGGGAGTAGGTGGATTGTTCTTAAGAGCCAAGGAAGGAGAAAATCAAGGGAGATTAGTCAGAGTTCACAGTTTTGTTCACACAGAATGAGGACTCTCTGAATATTTAATGTATAGAACATTTCACATCATTTGTACTACAGTTTTATAATTGTGCATTGTGTTACACACCAATGACTCCCAGTACTCAGGAAATAGAGAAAGGAGGTTCACAGTAAGCTCAAGATGAACCCAGTTTACAAGGTGCTTTTCATCTATCGCCCTCAGTTTTTCCCCCAAAACAGATTTCTAAACCTACCGGATCTCATACCTAGAGAGCCCAGTTTCTTTAAATCCTAAGGGCTTTCCCATCAAGTTATAAGGAACACTGATTTACATGACTAGATGAAGTCTTCACAGCCTCAGATTCCTGTTCTAATTAGTTTCAGAAGAACAGATTCATGCTATGTCTGTTTCTATTCCTTTCCTCATCTGTGACAGGGGAATGAGTCATTAGAATTTTAATGTCTGCATTAAATGCCAGCAGTGGCCTGTTGTTAGGCTGTAACTACTGAAAAAGTCTGCATTCAGAATGGCCAATCCATCCCACCTCACCTTGTACAAGTCAGGAATGGGCCGCTAATCAAACAGTCAAGCACGGGAAAGGTCAGCTGAGTACAAAATCATCTGCCTGTCACTGAATGGGGACAGAATTAGAAGGCCTGCTTTTGAGACTAAGATTTAAACTGAAACACAGAATGTCACCACATGAATCCTCTGGATAGACAACTGATGTAGCTGGGGCAGGAATAGGAAACAACCACTTTTAAACAAGATTTTTTTTTTTTGTTTTCTGCTTATACAAATTTTTAACAGATATATTCTTTTGACCCAGAAATGTTTCCAATAATAATGGATAGCTCAATTAATAATGCTGTAGGGATGAACCCTTGTTATAAAGACTTCAGCATACAAATATGTAAATAAATAAAGAAATTGGCTAAAAAATTTAAAAAGGCATTGAGTCTTATTGTTGGAGCAATTTACAAATTTTACTATGAAGTATATACTTTCAATTCAATCTTACATTTTTATTCCTTAAATAAAAATACAATCATTTTGAATTTGCAAATTGTAAGGTCCCGTTACAGATTTAACCGTATCACTCTCTCACTCATTATTTGGCTGCGTGTTAATCTTGATAGTTAATCGTATTTGTTCTCCCTTGGGGATGTCTGCCAAATTACAATACTTTAGACTTTTTCATGGCAATGTTTTAAAAGAGATTTTAAACTTAGCCATTTGTCAAGTCACTGCCTCTTTTGTTGTTAGCTCATTTGTAAAAATTATTCAATATTATTTTTTTAAACAAAACCAGAACACAATGTCTAGGCTATCCTTTGAGTATTAAAGCTCTGTACCAGCCACCAACTAAAATACCTTTTTTAAAAGTCACTTCTTACTTGTGGATTTTTTTCAAAGCATTGGATTTTCTTCTATGGTCTTCTGTTAACTCTCATGTCTGCTATACTATTCTGAAGCTTCTGGGGATAGATTTGGGGACTTAAAATTAACTAAAAATCTGAAAGACTGAACATCAACCTGATGGTTAGATTAATTTTATGTTATGATATATAAAGAACAGTATTCTTTATTGTCCTAAACTTGATTCTTTGGCAATTGAGATGTATTCATTCCTTTACCAAGTGTTAAGATTTCTACAAGATTACTGAAAGGTTCTTTGTTTGTTTGTTTGTTTGTTTTATACGGAGAACATGAGAACAGTTAGCCATTTATCATGAGTTAACCTCTTAGGCCTAGCAGTCTCCTTGTTAACAAGCAAGTTTGTTTGCTTGTTTTTTGTTTTTTGTTTTTTGTTTTTTTTTTTGGTTTCTGTCCTTTTAGCATTTATTATACCGAATTCCATGAATACACAAAAGACAATTTGGATCCAGTGAAAATCAGGTAAATGTGTTAAGGATATTGATGATATTGATGAAATATGGTCTTTCAAACTTTATTTTCTAATTTGACAGCCCTTGTTTATGGATTTCAATCTAATAGATTTTTCATATAGCCTAGGAATAGAACAATAACAAACACATTTAAAAGTCTTATAGATACTCACTCACTTGGGTATGTTTGTGACATATACAATAGCATATGTTAATTTTTCCGGAAAGATAAAGTTAGAATAGTTAATGTATTGTACAAAGATTATATAGCCCATGATTGGAATAGCTGGTTTTGAACTCAGGGTGTCCTTTTTATTTTTAAACTCTTCATGATACTGTGTATCTATGAATTAGAACACTATGATAGGACTTAATATGTGTACTAGTCTAGCCTTGAATTCACAGAGGTCTACCATACCTCTGCTTCCCAATGTTACCACCAGGCCCAGTAAGCTACTGGTACTTTACCTGCTTAAGATAAATAATAAGTCATCCAGTATGAAAAAATCCTTAGCAGGGTATGACTTAAGCTTACTGATATATTTAGGGTAACAGTATTTCCCTCTGAATGAATAACTATAATAAATATACCATTCCCAACTTTAACACCTTAAAGATTTTTACATGCAGAACAGTAAACATTTTCAGTGACATTATTATTTTTATGATATTTGTTTGTTTCAAAAGGTCCATCCCTTTGTAGTCATTGTGGTGTAGGGAATAAGTTGAAGAAAAGGAATGAGGAAATTCAACTACTTTACTTTGACAGTAAAAAGCTGAGTCATTTTACCATTGTTTGGTATCAGTCACATACAGGAAACACTGAACATTCTACCCTATTCATGATTACTACTCTACTGTTCTGCAATGCCTGTCAATTACTGTTGACTGGATACATTTGACTGCCATGTGAATATTTTATTATTATAAAATCAGAGTAATGGATTGCCTTAATTTAAATATACTGACATACAAGCAAATTGTTCTTCCTGTTTTCTTGATTTCCTGTATCTCAGGCTGTTAAGATTTGAATTAAGTGTTCCTCAATGTTGCAGATAGTAAGGCTTGGTGCCCAGCTGATGTTGTTGTTCGAAGGTGGTCAGTCTTTCAGGAAGAGTAGCCTAGGAGCAGGAATTTAGTTCACTGGTGGATTGTCCTCGAAGGGGCTATTCTTACTGAGGCTCTGGACTTTTTTTCTTGGTGTCTAACAACTTTTCTGGATATCATATCCTTGCTATGAAGTTCTACTACTTTGCTTAAGGGCCAAAAACATGGAGCCAGTCAACAATAGCCTGAGACCATCTCTCAGACAAGATATATTTTTTAAGATAGATGTATTGGCATCTGGTAATATGTCATAACTATGGAAAGCCAGAACTAATCTTGAATCACTTGTTGGAAGCTGGGCTTTTCCAATACTTTGAGAGAGTGACTGTGGAAGATGTGGGTGTAAATGATCATTTGGTTAATAATATAATTTCAGCCTTCCTTAAAAGATGTCTTCCAAGTTCGAATTGCTGTCTACCATGTACTCTGAGTACAGTTAAAATGGAGCATTTCTCAATATTAAAGCTCTTTTGAAGTGCATGACCTATATTATAC
Organism: Micromys minutus; assembly: GCF_963924665.1. NCBI lineage: Eukaryota > Metazoa > Chordata > Mammalia > Rodentia > Muridae > Micromys > Micromys minutus. Next base: position 136,138,499 of record NC_137969.1, read on the forward strand.
ATGGTACAAGAAAATTGTTGTATATTCAAAAAGAAATAGAAATGAAGAAAAAATTAACACTGGCCAGGGCAAAGACTTGATATCTGATCTTACTCTCATTCAGAATAAATGAGAGTCATAAAAATATCTAGGGATCCAACAGCATTATCAATAATTTACATAACAACTTTATTTATTTTTTTAAACTGAAAAACTTTATTTTAAAAGACAAAGATAATTTGTTGGATTTCGCTATTCTAGGTCTTTTGTCTCAGGCATATATGCCCAGAAGTGGAATAATTGGGTCTTCAGGTAGTACTATGTCCAATTTTCTGAGGAACTGCCAGCCTGATTTCCAGAGTGGTTGCACCAGCTTACAACCCCACCAACAGTGGAGAAGTGTTCCTCTTTCTCTGCATCCTTGCCAGCATCTGCTGTCATCTGAATTTTTGATCTTAGCCATTCTGACTGGTGTGAGGTGGAATCTCAGTGTTGTTTTGATTTGCATTTCCCTGATGACTAAGGATGTCAAGCACTTCCTTAGATGCTTCTCAGTCATTCGATATTCCTCAATTGAGAACTTTTTGTTTAGCTCTGTACCCCATTTTTAATAGGATTGTTTAATTCTCTGGTGTCTAACTTCTTGAGTTCTTTGTATACCTTGGATATTAGGCCTCTATCAGATGTACAGTTGGTAAAAATCTTTTCCCAATCTGTTCACTGCCATTTAGCTTTCTTGACAGTTTTCTTAGCCTTACAGAAACTTTGTAATCTCATTAAGTCCCATTTGTCCATTTTTCACCTAAGAGCACAAGCCATTGGTGTTCTGTTCAGGAAATTTCCCCCTGTTCCTATGTGTTTTAAGGTTTTCCCTACTTTCTCTTCAAATAGTTTCAGTTTACCTGACTTAATGTGGAGATCTTTGATCCATTTGCACTTGAGCTTTGTAAACGGAGATAAGAAAGGGTCTATTTTCATTCTTCTGCATGCTGAGTACCAGTTGAACCAACACCATTTGTTGAAGAGACTGTACTTATTCCATGGAATGTTTACAGCTCCTTTGTCAAAAATCAAGTGACCATATATGTTAGGGTTCATTTCTGGATCTTCTATTCTATTCCATTGATCCAAGTGCCTATCTCTGTACCAGTACCATGTAGCTTTTAACACAATTGCCTTGTAATATAGCTTGAGATCAGGGATGGTGATTCCCACAGATGTTTTCTTGTTCAGGATGGATTTTGCTTTTCTAGGTTTTTTGTTATTCCAGATGAAATTGCACATTGCTCTTTCCAATGCTATGAAGAATCACGTTCAAATTTTGATGGGGATTGTGTTGAATCTGTCGATTGCTTTAGGTAAGATGGGCATTTTTACAATGTTGGTCCTTCCAATATATGAGAATGGAAGATCTTTCCATTTTCTGAGATCTTCCTCGATTTCCTTCTTCAGAGATTTGAAGTTCATGTCATACAGGTCCTTCACTTGCTTAATTAGAGTCACACAAATATATTTCATATTGTTTGTGACTATTGTTAAGGGTATCTTTTCCCTAATTTCTTTCTCCACATGTTTGTCCGTTGAGTAGAGGAAGGCTACTAATTTGTTTGAGTTAATTTTATATCCAGCCACTTTGCTGAACTTGTTTATCAGCTATAAAGTTCTCTAGTGGAATTTTTGGGGTCACTTATATACACTATCATGTCATCTGCAAACAGTGATGTTTTTACTTCTTTCTTTCCCATTTCTATCCCTTTGATTTCCTTTTGCTGTCTAATTGCTCTGGCCAGGACTTCCAGTACTATGTTGAATAGGTAGGGGGAGAGTGGGCAGCCTTGTCGAGTTCCTGATTTTTGTGGGATTGCTTCAAGTTTCTCGCCATTAAGTTTGATGTTGACTGTTGGTTTGCTGTATATTCCTTTTATTATGCTTAGGTATGGGACTTGGATACCTGTTCTTTCCAATACTTTATCATGAAGGGGTGTTGAATTTTGTCAAATGCTTTCTCAGCATCTTGTGAGATGACTATGTGGTTTTTTTCTTTGAGTTTGTTTATATGGTGGATTATGTTGATGGATTTCCGTATATCAAAACATCCTTGCATCATAGGGATGAAGCCTAGTTGATCTTGGTGAATGATCATTTTGATGTGTTCTTGGAATCAGTTTGCAAGGATTTTGTTGAGTATTTTTGCATCAATGTTCATAAGTGAGATTGGTCTGAACTTCTCTTTTCTTGTAGGGTCTTTGTGTGGTTTAGGAACAAAGGTTATTATGGCCTCAAAAAATGAGTTAGGTAGTGTTCCAAAAAACATTGTTTTTAATAGCTGAATAGTACTCCATTATGTAAATTACCAAATTTTCTTGTAGCAATTCCTATGTTGAAGGACATCTAGGTTCTCTCCTTCTGGCTATTACAAACAAAGCTGCTATGAACATAGTGGAGCATGAGTCCCTCTTATGTGTTGGGGCATCTTTTGGATACATGTCCATGAGTGGTATAGCTAGGTCCTCATGTAGTAATATGTGCAATTTTCTGAGGAAGTGCCAGAATGATTTCTGGAGTGATTGTACCAGCTTGAAATCTTGCCAACAATGGAGGAGTGTTCCTCTTTCTCTACCTCCTTGTCAGTATCTGCTGTCCCCTGAATTTTTGATCTTAACCTTTCTGACTGGGTTGATGTAGAATTTAAAGTTTTTTTTGACCTACATTTTCCTGATGACTAAGGATGTTGAACATTTTAGGTTCTTCTCAGACATTCGGTATTTTGCAGTTTAGAATTCTTTGTTTAGCTCTGTCTCCCATATTTTAATAGGGTTATTTGATTCTATAAAATCAAACTTCTTGAGTTCTCTGTATGTATTGGATATTAGCCTGCTATCCAATGTAGGATTGGTAAAGATCTTTTCCTAATCTGTTGGTTGCCATTTTTGTCCTATTAACAGTGTCTTTTGCCTTACAGAAGCTTTGCAGTTATATAAGGTCCCATTTGTCAAATCTTTTTTTGTTGTTGTTGTTGTTTTTGGTTTTTTTTTTTCTTTTACAACTTTATTTTAAAAAGAGAAATACATATGCAGATTTTTAAGGGCATTTTGGGATAATACTATATGAATACTTTTTGTCAGTACTCATTTTTTTTTTTAGAGCTTTAATAGCAGGAATTGAAATCCCACTAGTTACCATAAGCATAAAGTACCTGTAGGATACAATGCAACATGGAAACAGTTTTCTTGATGAGTTTATATTAAGCATAATGATCTTTGAATACCAAAAATTGCCACATGGCATAGTCTTAGCTCTTGGATTATTAGTGATTTAAGGTCCAGGTGTACCACACCCTGAAAAGGTACTATACATTTTTTTTTCCTAAGAAGGACTGAGGTTTTCTTTTCTTTCTTTTCTTTTTTTTTTCTTTTTTTTTTTTTTTTTGAGCTTCATATGACCTTTGAGTTGTTTCTGGGGTGTTCAGAGCTTTCTGGGGTTAGTAGTATCTAATTATTAGTGACTGCATATTATGTCAGTTCTTTTGTGAATGAGTTACCTCACTCAGGATGACATTCTCTAGATGCATCCATTTTCTTAGGAACTCCCTGAAGTCATTGTTTCTAACAGCTGAGTAGTACTCCATTGTGTAAATGTACCACATATCTTAGAACACATAGGCACAGGGGAAAATTTCCTGAACAGAACACCAATGGCTTTTGCTCTAAAGTAAAGATTTAGAAATGGGACTTAATGCGATTTCAAAGTTTCTGTAAGTCTAAGTACACTGACATTTGTCAATTCTTGATCTTAGTGCATAAGCCATTAGAATACTATTCAGGCAATATTCCCCTGTGTCTATGTGTTCCAGGCTTTTGTTCACTTTTTCTTCTATTAGTTTGAGTATCTGGTTTTATGTGGAGGTCCATGAACCACTTGGACCTGAGCTTATCACAAGGTGATAATAATGAATTGAATTGCTTTCTTCAACATGCTGACCTCCAGTTGAACCAGCACCATTTAGTGAAAATGCTAGTTTTTTTTTCCATTGAATGTTTTTAGCTCTTTTGTAAAAAATCAAATGAGCATAGGTATATGGCTGCACTGCTTGGTTTTCAGTTCTATTCTATTGATCTACCTGACCATCTCTGTACCAATACCATGAAATTTTAAATCACAATTTCTCTGTTATACCGCTTGACGTTTGGGATCATGATTACCTTAGCAGATCTGTTATTGCTGAGAATAATTTTGGCTATCCTGGATTTTTTGTTATTCCAAATAAAATTTTAAACTATTCTTTCCAACTCTTTAAAGAATTGAGTTGAAATTTTGTTGGGGATTGCATTGAATGTGTAGACTGCTTTTAGCAGATGGCTATTTTTACTATATTAATCCTGCCAATCCATGAGTGTGAGAGATCTTTCTATCTTCTGAGATATTTTTTGATTTCTTTCTTCACATACTTGAAGTTCTTGTCATGCAGTTTATTTTTTAGTTCCTTCATTAGAGTCACACCAAGGTATTTTATATTGTTTGTGACAATTTCAAAGGGTGTAATTTCATAATATTTTTCTTTTAGTTTGTTTATATTGTGGATTACATTGATGGATTTCTAGATATTGAAACATCCCTGCTTTCCTGGGATGCAGCCTACTTGATCATGGTGAATTCTTATTTTGAAATATTCTTTGATTTGGTTAACAAGAATTTTACTGAGTATTTTGCATCAATATTCATAAGGGAGATTGGTCTGAAGTTCTTTTTCTTTGTTGGGTCCTTGTGTGGTTTATGTATAAACATAATTTTGGCTTCATAGAGCAAATTGCGTAGTGTTCTCTCTGTTTCTATTTGGTTGAATAGTTTGAAGAGTATTGGCATTCGGACTTCTACGAAGGTCTGATAGAAATCAGTACTAAATCTATCTGGTCCTGAGCTATTTTGGTTGGGAGACTCTCGATGACTGCTTCTATTTCTTTAGGGGTTTTGGGACCTTTAAAATATTTTATTCAATCTCCATTTGTCTTTGGTACCTGGCATTTGTCTAAAAAATTGTCCATTTCTTCCAAAATTTCTAGTTTTGTTGAGTATAGCCTTTTGTAGTAGGATCTGATGACTTTTTTAATTTTCTTTTTTCTGTTATGTAATTTCATTTCTTTTCATTTCTGATTTTGTAATTTGGACAGTGTTCCTCTGCCCTTTATTTAGTTAGGCTAAGAATTTATCTATCTTGTTGATTTTTTATTTTCAAAGAACAAACAAGCTCCTGGTTTCATTGATTCTTTGTATAGTTGTTTTTGTTCCTACCTGGATAATTTTAGCCCTGAGTGTGGTTGTTTCCTGCCATTTATTCCTCTTAGAATTATCTGCTTCTTTTTGTTCTTGAGTTTTCAGATGCACTGTCAAGCTGCTAGTGTATGATCTTTCCAGTTTCTTTTTGGAGGCACTCAGAGCTGTGAGTTGTCCTCTTAGCACTGCTTTTATTGTATCACATAACTTTGGGTATGTTGTGCCTTCATTTTCATTAAATTTTAAAAAGACTTTAATTTCTTACTTTATTTCTTCCTTGACCAAGTTATCATTGAGTAAAGCATTATTCAGCTTCCATGTATATGTGGCATTCTTGTTGTTATTAAAGACCAGGCTTATTCCACATAATCATGGGATTATTTCAATCTTCTTGTATCTGTTGAGGCCTGTTTTGTTACAGATTATATGGTCAGTTTTGGAAAAGGCACAATGATGTGCTGAGAAGAAGGTAGGTATATTATTTTGTTTCAGGATCAAATGCCCTATAGACATCTGTCAAATACCTTTGATTAGTAACTTCTGTTAGTTTCAATATGTCTTTGTTCAGGTTCTGTTTTTATGATCTGTTCATTGAAAAGAGTGTGCTGTTAAATTTTCCACTATTATTGTGTTGGGTGCAATGTATGATTTGAGCTTTAGTAAAGTTTCTTTTATGAATGTGGGTGTCCTTGTATTTAGATGATAGATGTTCAAGATTGCAAGTTCGTCTTTATCAGCATGACTCTGGCAAAGCCTCTGAGGAGACATCCATATCAGGTTCCTCCCAGTAAGCACTTCTTGGCATCAGCAATAGTGCATGTGTTTGGTAATTATATATGGGATGGATCCCCATGTGACGGAGTTTCAGGATGATCTTTTCTTCAGTCCATGATCCTCTATTTGTCACTGTATTTCCTACTGTGAGTACCTTATTCTCCCTTCTAAGGAGGACTGAGGCATGCACATTCTGGCTTTTCTTCTTTTTAAGGTCCACATGGTCTGTGAATTGTTTCTTGGGTGTTCTGAGCTTGTTGGGCTAGTATCTGCTTATCAGTAAGAGCATAAGCATACAATGTGTGTTCTTTTGTGACTAGATTACCTCACTCAGGATGATAATTTCTAATTCCAACCATTTGCATAAGAATTTCATGAAGTCACTGTTTTTAATGGTTGAGTAGTACTCCATTGTATACCACATTGTCTGTACCATTCCTCTGTTGAAGGACATCTGGGTTCTTTCCAGATTCTGGCTATTATAAAAAAGGCTACTATGAAAATAGAGGACCATGTTTCCTTGTTACATTTCAAAGTGTCTTTTGGGTATATGCCCAGGAGTTAAATAGCTGGGTCTGCAGGTATAACTATTTCCAATTCTCCGAGGAACCGCCAGACTGATTTTCAGGGTAGTTGTACCAGGTTGCAATTCCACCACCAGAGACCCCAATGAAGGTGGTAGACAAAGGACTAAAGGAGTTGAAATGGTTTGCAACCCCGATGGGAAAAAGAAGAGTATAAACCAACCAAACCCTCCAGAGCTCCCAGCAGCTAAAACATCAACCAATGAGTATACATGGAAAGACCCATGGCTCCAGTTGCTTATGTAGCAGAGGATAGCATTGTCTGGAATGGAGGAGAGGCCTTTGTTCTAGTGAGGGCTCATTTTCTCAGTGTAGGGGAATGCCAAGTCCCTAAAGTGGGTGTGTGTGGTTTGGAGAGGGAGCATATTCATGGAAGCAAGGGGAAATGGAATGGGAGAGGGCAGAAAAAGGGTAACATTTGAAATGTAAATATAGAGAATATCTAATAAAAATGAAAGAAAAAACAAAACAAAACAAAAATATATATCACAAGAGTTCATCTTGGTACATTTTTTAAATTTGAATCAATTGTTTTTTCTTTTCTTTTTAAATAAGTTCTGGTTGAAAGTCAATTTTATTTTGTACTAGAATGGGTAATCCAGCTTGATTCCTGGGACCATTTGCTTGAACAAAATGTATTCCAGCCTTTTATTCTCAGATGGTGTCTGTCTTTGTCACTGAGATGTGTTTCCTCTATGTAGCAAAATTCTGGGTCCTATTCTTTTATGTTCTTTCATGACAAATTTACCTGTTCACTAAGAATTTAATCTATTATTCATGAAGCATACTATCCATACCTTGTTTGAATGCCTCTTAATTGAGGAACCATGAAGAAATAATTTTAGATGACTGAGTACCTATTGTGCGCATAGCTATAATCATCAACTGAGAGAATATCAGAGGTAATCGAAATGAACAATTCACTATTTTGAAATTTATCCTAACTGGGCTTACAAAATATGCCCACAAATGTACATACAATATTAGCTCATTGTTAGGAGAGTGAGATAGCCCTGGTGGACCCTATTGATCAGAGTTGATCACTTGGTCCTACATATTGGAATGTTGAATGTTATAGGGGGAGAAACATATTCTACAGATATGGGGAAATGTGGCCTTTTGAAAGATCTTTCAATTACTTTATGCTTTAATATATTTTTATTTGATATGTTAATATTAATTATTAATTAAAATATACTAATATTTTGGTTAATATTGCAAAATAATTATTGTTTAAAAAGAAGAAGACTACCAAAAAGCAATGATGAGAAGACACAACAGGGGTAGCATTATAGGAAGAGAATTGAGAAGGAGAAGGTGGGATGAACTGTAATACTTTCAGGACCAGTAATTCATCCATATGCTGTCCATGGTTATTATTAACCCATATAGTTAGTTGCATGTTTTTTTTTTTTTTTATTTCATATGTGAGCTGAGTGAAAAGTCAACAGTAGTCATTACTATTTGTTCTGAAGAAGGGAAGCCAATAGAACTTCCACACCCTGTGAGATTGATACAACTTTAATTTCTAGATCTCTTCCCTGCACAGGCACCTTCCAAGCCTTACAAAGGAACTGGAGCAAAATGTTTACAAGGGAGTGTTTTGTAAAAATTTTAAGACTAATACTTCCTAGCTATGTCTGACCCTGACTTCTACTCTCTCTCACTTGGATGTATAATGTGTAGACCTGGAATGTTTAATGCAGTTGATATTAAGGAAAGGGAATATTTATCTTTATTCTTATGTCATGTATTTATAAATATCCCATCATTCCTGAGTGCAGTTTCACTAGTGCTAGTCACCAAAGTAAGGAAAGAACATCTAGGAGCTCCTTACTTAATGGCATCTTTAGTGTTAACTGGTGTGCCTCTTGCCTTAAGGAGACTTGCCAGTCCTCATCAGAATGTTCTGGAAAAATCATCACAAATGATGCAAAACACAAAAACAGAATAAGTTGTTTGAGAACAAGACTTATACTCATGTATGTGTGTGTGGGTGTGTATATGTATGTATGTATGTATATATATGTATCTATATATATATATATATAGATACACACACACACATATACACACATATATATGGTTGTATTATGTATTCACATAGGCCAATATACTCTAAAATAAAACTTAATATAAATCAAACTATTTCCTGAAATCATACAGATCCTTGATAAAGTTACAATTATTTCTGATAAAGAATCAGCAATAAGAATTTTTATAAATCTCAGTGATTAAGTGGGTATGAACTTCTAGTCCTCCAAATATAATGAGTTATAATGATATTTTTGGCACAATTTTTGTCAGGGTCTTTCCTGTTAATGAGCCTATAAGTAGTAAGTGGATTTTAAAAAGTCACTTATGGGATGAAGAAAGTTAGTTACCCTAAGCACTAAGTGGGGTAGGCTTAGTCAGTAATAACAACTAGAAGAATAACAATGTTATAAACACATATAATAATGTCTATAAAACAACACATATGAAAAGTCATAATTGAGGACATTTTGTTGATATCTATAAAGAAATAATTATTAGAACTCTGTGACACCTCATCCTATTGGGAAAATAAATGACTTTCATATTCTTTAACAGGTCCATCAATAGCCAAAGGTTGGTGCCTTTGAAATCGCTCCAGAGATTTGTTAATGACATCTCTTGAATTCTTTTAACAGTTTTCTTATAGAACGGTTCTAAAAAATGGAAAATTTGTAGAACGTTAGTCAATAATTACTTCTCCCTTGGTAGAACGTAGTAGTTCTGAGTACGTTTTGTGGCATCAGTCTCTATGTCTGATTCTAAAATGAGCCAAATATAACATCAGGAATGTATCTTAATCATCCGTATTTGAAATTACCAGCACACGTGCTTGGCATGACAGTGGTAACAATGAGTCTGCAAATGCAGATGCTTCTCTTGTGATTGATAAGGTCTTTGAAACTTGGGTAGATCTGTTTTTTTCTAATTGCCCTGCTTTTGATAAAGCTTTCTAACTGCTCCTCCTTGGAACACTCTGCTGAACTTTTAGATTACCTTCTGCTTATTACCTTACTAAGCTTATAACTATATATATTAATAAGCATGTCTTAATTATATAATACCTGCAAATACCATAAAAAAGACTAGAAGATTCTATTATCAATAACAACAAACTCTCCACACCAATTACTACAGGCTGCTGTGTAAGTTTGTTCCTCTTCCAAGGCTGATCTTGCCAATTAGCTTTTAATCTCTGTCAGCACAGAATCCTGTCTTTTTGCTACTGCTCACAGAAATATGTAAGTAATTAAGATTTAATGAAATTGAGTTTAATTTAATTTGAGATAGATTCCAATGGGCTTTCTCAATTAGATGTATAATACTCTTAACCAAGAAAATGTGCAGTTACATTTGTATCAAACTTTCTGTTACATAAAGGGTGAGGTAAGGGTTGTTATATTTTATAATCTTAAAATATACTTTAAAAAACAACTACCTTAGTTTATTGAAGTTTCATTTATCTTCACATTTGAAGTATGAAACATAATATTTAAGAGTCTCAGCTACTTTCTCTATAAGAAAGACACTATGCATTTTTATATTCATGGGGGAAAATCATCAAATCAAGGAGAAAAGATATATTGATAATTTTTAAAAGCATTCCATTCCATTTGTTCATGCTATTCTTAGGTCATACTGAGTTAATAAGCATGGGGTACTAAGCTTAAAACTATATATATTAATAAGCATGTCTTAATTATGTAATACCTGCAAATACTATAAAAAAGACTAGAAGATTCTATTATCAATAACAACAGGTTTTACTTGTATTATATTTTATTGTCCCAAAGAACTTCCATTCCTACCTTGTTCTTTAAGTAGACTCACGGCAAAATAGTTTTCATTGTCAAAGACAGCGAAGTAAAAATAACAGAAGAAGATTCTATGAAATTATTTAAGAAAACAATTTAAAGATCATTATGCTTAATCTAGAGTCACCAAGAAAAATGTTTCCATATTACATTCTGTCCTACATGTACTTTATGCTTATGGTAACTACTAGGATTTCAATGCATGCTCTGAAACCTCTAAAAGGATTAAGTACTGACAAAAAAAAATAAAAGAAAAGAAAAAAAAACATTATCCTAAAAACATTTTACCATTTTACCCAGACCAGTGGTTTGTGTTGTCTTATGTAAAAAACCCGCTCCTCTTGTTTCTAATTCTTTTCCTATTTTGTTTTCTGGAAGGGAAGAGTCAGATGTCTTTCTAAACAACTTAAAAAATCTTAATTCCAAGAATATCTTTTTTATGATAATATGATGAAAACAAAACAGAACAACAACAAAAACCCCAAACCAAAAACCAAATCAAAAAACAAACAAACAATATCAACCAACCAAACAAGAAAATCTTTGTGTGTTAGAGAGAAATAATAAACACTTTTTTGTTAGCTCACAGTTCCAGGTTGTAGGCCCTCAGTGTGAAAAAGTGAAGGAACTGCAAATATATTGTATCTTTGGAGAGAAAAAAATGAGTGCATATATGATTTCCTGTTCAATGGATTTCTCACTCTTCACAGTTCAAGGACCCAGTCTAGAGAATGGTGTTACCTACCATAGGCTGGGTCTTTCAAATAATTATCTTCGTTAAAATAGTTTTCTGATACACACATCCAAAAGCCAACCGGGTGTAGACAATTCTTCTAGCCTGGTGACTCTTTGCTAAATAATGCTGTCAATGAAATCCTCAAGGACCTTTGCCCTCTGTTTTGACCCTGGTGACCTTTGAGTCACAGGCCAAACCCTAATTTCTCTGAAAGAACTGGTAAATGAACCGTTAAAGGCACTTGCACCAGGCTTGCAGCTTGGTTATGGATGTGGTGGAATCCCTCGGAATCCTGCAGTCCTGGGAACCATACCTGCTTTCAGAGCTTTTATTCTTTTTTTTTTGTCACTCAAAATTCTTCTTCTCTCCCGGAGTTTCAAATATGGGGTGTCTGAGAAGTCTCAGTGGAAAGTGGGTGTGGTATGGAGGAGACGGTTTCCCCGAAATTTCTTTTTGGGAGACGTTCCTTCAGTTGACCACTTGGATGATTTTCAGCAACCCCTTTGTTGCTGAGGTCTGGACCTGAAAGGCTTACCTTACAAGAAGATGAAAAATGCTTTTTGGCAGGAACCTGATATTGATGCCTCCTCAGAGGCTCGGCCAGAGCCATACTGATACAGAGGAGAATGCTCACAGCTAACCATCAGACTGAACACGGGGACTCCATTTAAGGAGCTAGAGAAAGAACTGAAGGAACTGAAATAGTCTGCAACCCCATAGGAAGAACAAAATTATCAACTGACCAAACGAACTACAGCTCCCAGGGACTAAAACACCAACCAATGAGTTTACCAGGAGAGACCCAGGTACATATGCAGCAGAGGATATCATCCTCTGGCATCAATGGGAGGAGTGGCCTTTGGTCCAGTGGAGGGTCATTTTCCCAGTGTAGGAAAATACCAAGGTGCTGAGGTGGGAGAAGGAGGTTGGCAGAGGGAGCACCTTCATGGAGGCAATGGAAGGGGGCGGGGGAATGAGATTGTGGGAAAGAGATAACATCTGAAATATAAATGCGGAGAATATTCAGTGGAACAAAAGGTGAAAAGTACAATACTGGACAGCCCCCTCCTTCTTCCCTATCTTTGTGGCCATCTGGCAATGCACGGGCCTTTCCCAGAAAGAAATTAAGGACATATACAAACCTCTTTTTCCCAGGGATGATTCTGAGGAACAAAGTCCCGAAGACTGCCCTGTGGCGGACTTTTATTGTCCTTGAACAAGTCATTGAATAGAATACATTAGACAGAAAATAGCCTGGCCTCCGTACACCTGCCTTTCTTTACCCTTCACTCCTGCCCTTTGCCCTTCTTGCTTTGTCCTCTAAGGACACTTAAAAAATCCAGGCCATGTTTGGTTGGTGCCCATGGGAAGCCTGCTCTTTTCTGTGGGGAGGCAGGGATTTGGGGAGGGGAGTACATTTGTTGAGGGAGGTGTAGGACTGGGAGAAGTGGAGAGAAGGTGCAGTGAAGATACATTGTGTAAGAGAAAAGTAAATTTAAAAAATATATTAATGAAAAGCAACAATATTTATTAGGGGAAAAAAACAACCTCAACCTGAGATCAACTAACAGTGAAACTATTCATTTGAAGTGCTCCTATGTAGGGAGAGTTTGAAATTTTAGATTGAATCAGAAAAACTACAGCTTACTTGTGGTGGCTTGAATAGGAAGGCCTCCAGAAACTGATGGGTTTGAAGGTGTGATTCATAGGAGTTGGTTGCCCTATCAGCAGGTGTGGCCTGATTGTAGTAGGTGTGGCCTGATTGAAGTAGGTGTGGCCTGATTGAAGTAGGTGTGGCCTGATTGTAGTAGGTGTGGCCTGATTGAAGTAGGTGTGGCCTGATTGTAGTAGGTTGGTCTAGACACTCATAGTTTCATTTCTTGCTGCCTAACAATCTGTTATTTGTTTGTTTTTAGGTTTCAGAGTGATTCTATTTTATTTCTTTTTTTTTCCTTTTTTCATTTCATTTGTTTACATCTCAGATGATAGCCCACTTCCCAGTTACCTCTCCATAAGCCCCCATCCCACAACTTCCTCTCGGTCCTCTCAGGTCCTTCTCCAGCATCCTGTGGTTGCCATCCTTCCTGCTATGATGCTATTATGACAATGGGCTAAACCTCTGAACTGTGAGCAAACTCCAAGTAAATGTGTTTTTCTTTTTTGTTTTGTTTTTGCTTTGTTTTTGTGAGAATTTCCACGGCCATGGTGTCTCTTGACAGCAATAGAAAACCTAAGACTTAAAATTTCAAACAAATCCAGTCAATTCGATGTTAACTGGCAATGTATTTTTAGCATTATAAAAAGAATATTTCATTTAATTTCAAAGTTATCTTTCTAATTGGATTTATCATTAATGAGTATATGCTATAAATGTATTAATTAGATATTCACAGATTTTTTTTTTTGTGGAATGAGGTTAGATGCCACAGTATGCATGTATACTTATGTATGTAAATGTGTCTTTATATAGCTATGCATATATATACATGTTACAAAGAAAATTCTCATTATGCACCATAATTGTCATTTGTCATAAATTTTTTTTCAAGACATGAAGCCACAGAAAGTTCATTATCTGACGTTTCCTTATTCAGCTGTGTTCTCCCTTTTGCCCATGGATGGAATTTGAAACTTACTCATTGAATTCCTTTTCATTGTCATTGAGAGATGATAATTTCTACCATAACTTTCATGCTCCTATGGCAGCCATGATACAAGCGGCAAACAGGCACAGCATTGGTGCGGTGAGCCACGGGAGGTCATTCTCCTTCTTGTTCCTGTTACTTTAAAATTTCAAAATGTCGTTCCCATGTTTTTCATTGTTTTTATTAACTGAGTCGGTGATCAATTGTTAATGTTAAGGGAGCATTTTTGTATCATTTGCCTCTATTTTTTTGTTTACTGTTAGTACAGTGTTTTAATTTTTAAATACTGTTGTACTTTTTTAATATAAAGTCTAACTTTGTTAAATTAAAATACAGGTTGTTACACTCTATAAACAGGATTATAACCCAGATTATAACTCAAGATTTCTATTTGGTTTTACTTTAATCATTATAAGGCTTCTCCTACAAGGTCTGTACACTTAAGTATTTAATATAGTAAAATACGCCATGTGGATTGTCCTTAAGGTAGCAATATGGCTTAAAGAAAGGTGTCATGTCCCTGTGAGATTCTCTGCCTAGAATTTAGGGCTTTGGGGTATGTATTAAGCCAAAACATTGTATGTAGCAGATAACACTTTCTCCTTGTGTGTGCAGGGGCATGGCATGTGTGCAACTCCGGAAAGACTCTGGGAAAATGTATCCTTTTATTATTATTAAACTTAATCCTTCCTCCCTACTCTTCCTAACATCTTTCTGTTCTACACATGATGTTTGGCTGTGACTCTCTGCATCTGTTCGCATCTGCTGCTGAATGAACCCCTCAGGAGACAGTTTTGCTAGGCTCCTGTATGCAAGAATAGCAGTGAATCATTCATGTCTCCCATGGGATGTGTTCAAGTTGGGCTAGTCATTGGTTGGGAGTTCCCTCAATCTCTACTCCATCTTTATCCCTGCACAGCTTGCATATGGCAGGACAAGTTTGGGGTTGAAGGTTTTGAGGGTGTGTTGATGTCCCCCTAGCTCCACTGGAAGTCCTACCTGACTTACAAACTTAATTCTGCTATGACTCGATGTCGCAGGGTAGGAGGATCCTCAAGGAGACCTTCCACTTCTCTGAGGATGGGGGTGAGAGATTGGTAAAGCTGGGACCGGGAAGAAAGGGTCTAGGTGTGTCCAGGATGAAAAGTGAAGAAATACCTTAGTTAATGAAAAAGAAAAGAAAAACCAGTTTCTAGGTAAAATCAAAACATAGCAAAATAAAATGCAATTAGGTAAAACAAAATCCATCCTATTGGGGTTGGGCAAGGCAAACAAACAGAAATAAAAAGAGCTCCAAGATAAGCCACAAGAATCAGAGCCTCGCCTGTAAACACACACTCAGCAGTCCCACTTCCTAACCGAAATCTGTAATATATATTCAGAAAACCGGGTGCAGACCTGTGCAGGCTCTGTGCTGGTTGCTTCAGTCTCCGTGAGTTTTTTTGAGCTTTGCTCAGTTGATGCAGAAGGACTTGTTCTCCTGCTAGCATTTATCCCTTCTCACTCTTATAGTCTTTCTGCATCCTTTTCCCGGAGATTCCCTGAGCTCTGAGGGCTGAAACTCTTAATTATTGAGCTGCCTTATGTTCTCAGAGAATATGCAGGACTGTAGGCTCAAGACCTGGTTTGGAGTGAGCTGTTGTCAGCCCATTGGTTCCACATTCCTATGAGTGTCATTTTTCAGCAAACCCTTAATGAGGATGTACTTCTAGGATCTCAGTAGATCCTTAGTCAAAAAATACCAAGGAGTAGCAATTGGTAACAACTTAGGAAGGCAAAGCCCCTCACCCCTTAAACTCGGTTTTCTAAGGTTAGATTCTGAGGCCAGATTTGGTGGCTGGGCCTGGGGGTGTTACTGGGTTTGAACTGGACCAACCTCCTTGAACTTGTCAGGAGAAAGATCCTGTGATTATATTCGCAATCCAGATGCTCACCTTATAAGTGGAATGACAAGGGCCAGACTTTAAAGACTTCAAAAGAGCTGAGGTTTGGTGCTGTATTGCTGAATTCTCTTCAGCCAGAGAAATGTCTTAAGAGTCCACATGCATCAGGGGATCAGTTGTCTCTGGAGGATAGAACTTCAGTTGCAAATCATGCATTCATTTATTCAAAAGCGAATGAATGATGATCATGAGAAAAAGACTGTTTTAATCTTCAGTGTTCCTGGACTCCCCTCTCAAAAATACTGGCTACTATTGATAAACAAGTTCAGCAAAGTGGCCAGATACAAAATTAACTCAAACAAATCAGTAGCCTTCCTATACTCAAAGGACAAACATGTGGAGAAAGAAATTAGGGAAAAGGTACCCTTCACAATCCTTACAAAAACTATAAAATACCTTGGTGTGACTCTAACTAAGGAAGTGAAGGACCTGTATGACAAGAACTTCAAACCTCTAAAGAAAGAAATTGAGGAGGATCTCAGAAAATGGAAAGATCTCCCATGCTCATGGATTGGAAAGATCAACATCTTAAAAATGGCCATTCTACCAAAAGCAATCTACAGATTCAATGCAATCCCCATCAAAATTCTGACCCAGTTATTCATGGAATTGGAAAGATCAATGTGCAATTTCATATGGAATAACAAAAGACCTAGAATAGCGAAATCCATCCTCAACAACAAAAAAACATCTGCGGGAATCACTATCCCTGACCTCAAGCTATATTACAAGGCAATTGTGCTGAAAACTGCATGGTACTGGTACAGAAATAGGCAAGTGGATCAATGGAATAGAATAGAAGATCCAGAAATGAGCCCTCATGTATATGGTCACCTGATTTTTGACAAAGGAGCAGTAAACATTCAATGGAAAAAGGACAGCCTATTCAACAAATGGTGCTGGTCCAACTGGCACTCAACATGCAAAAGAATGAAAATAGACCCGTTCTTATCTCCTTGTACAAAGCTCAAGTGTAAGTGGATTAAAGATCTCCACATTAAACCAGATACACTGGAACTATTAGATGAGAAAGTAGGGAAAACCTTAGAACACATAGGCACAGGAGAAAATTTCCTGAACAAAACACCAATGGCTCAAGCTCTAAGGTCAAAGATTAACAAATGGGACTTAATGAGATTGCAAAGTTTCTGTAAGGCTAAGGACATCGTCAAGAAAACAAAACGGCAACCAACAGAATGGGAAACCACATCAGATAGAGGCCTAATATCCAAGGTGTACAAGGAACTCAAAAAGCTAGACACCAGAGAATCAAATAACCCTATTAAAAAATGGGGTACAGAGCTAAACAAATCATTTTCAGTTGAGGAACACCAAATGGCCGAAAAAACATCTGAGGAAGTGCTCGACATCCTTAGCCATCAGGGAAATGCAAATCAAAACAACCCTAAGATTCCACCTCACACCAGTCAGATTGGCCAAGATCCAAAACTCAGATGACAGCAGATGCTGGCAAGGCTGTGGAGAAATAGGAACAGTTCTCCACTGTTGGTGGGGTTGCAAGCTAATACAACCACTCTGGAAATCTGTCTGGCGATACCTCAGAAAATTGGACATAGTACTACCTGAAGACCCAGCTATTCCACTTCTGGGCATATACCCCAGAGACACTTTAATACACAACAAAGATATATGCACCACAATGTTCATAGCGGCTCTATTTATAATAGCCAGAAGCTGGAAGGAACCCAGATGTCCTTCAGAAGACGAATGGATACAAAAATTGTGGTACATATACACAATGGAATACTACTCAGCCACCAGAAACAATGACTTAACCAAATTCTTAAGAAAATGGCTGCATCTAGAGAAGATCATCCTGAGTGAGATAAACCAGTCACAAAAGAACAGACATAATATGCAGTCACTGATAGTGGGATGCTAACCCCAGAGGCTTGCACTCCCCCAGAAACAACTCACAGACTGTATGAAGTCCAAGAAATAAAGAAAACAAAAAATATACATATATTCACAAAACAAGAAGACTTTGACTATTTCCATGTTGCGTTTTGTTTTGCATGTACTTTACGCTTATTGCAACTAGTACGTTTTCAATGCATACTGTCAAGCCCTTGAAAAAAATCAAGTACTGACTAAAAAACATATTCACATGGTTTTATGTAAAATTTATTTTAATGTCTGAAAAAACAGTACTGACAAAAATGTATAATTTTAAGCAAAAAATGTTTAAAATCTTTACATTTATCTTTGTTTTGCAAAATAAAGTCGTTAAAAAAAATACTGGCTACTATTCATGAATCTACCCAAATACAGAAAGGAAGCAGACAACAACCTGCAGATATAGGAAGAAAAGCTTGAGAAGCGAAGAGACAGCCAGCCCTTCCCTGATCCATACACTATGAGACTCTAGTTAACGGTAGGGGCATTTAAAGTCTCCAAATATGCATGTTTTTAATACTCTAGTTGCCTATATTCCAATTCCCATACTGTAATGGTGTTTCCAGATTGATGTGCTGATATTTGATTTTATTTCCTAATAATGTGAGAAAAGAAGCCTCAAGACCTAAACTTTCCTGAGAGTCCCAATAAAACTCTTTTCTATTTTTTTTCTACTAGAAGAGGAAAAAAAAGAAGGAAGGGTTTTATTCTGATCTAAGTTCCTACTTATTCCTTCCTGCAGTGCTTAAGTAGACCACTGGCACTTAGTCATGCCTACTGATAACTGATTCATTTTTCATGCACAATACTATTTTACGGTGCTGCAGATGAACAGATGAACAGAGTCTAATAAGGTTTAGTTTTCACTGGACACATTTTTGGTTTCCATCATTTCCACTATTAAAAATGTTAAATCGTGCATGTATAATGCTTCAGGTGTGTATATCCTCCTTCACAAAATGAGGTTTCAATTTTTATCCTGAATGGGGTGGCTTCTTAGAAGAATTTAGGCACTGCCCTGTATTCCAGACTTTGCTATGGTAGGTCACATCACAGGGTCTCTTCAACTGTGTATGAGAGCAATGCGAACAATGCATTCTATTTTTATTTACTTCTACAGTGCATTTATTTATTTTTTAATTTGTGTGTGTTTGTGTCTGGGAGTGGGTATATTACCACAGGTGTATGAAGCAGCTGGGAGGGGGCAAGGACAGTGGTTCTTCTGGGAGCAGAGTTATGATATTGAGTTTCCATGTGGGTGTTGGTAACTGAACCCAAGTCCTCCACAAGAGCATCAGTGTTCTTAACCACTGAGCTATCTCTCCAGTCCCCCAAACTAAGGTTTGGAGACAGAGTGTCTGCAAGTCACAATGTGAACCTGACTTCTAAACCAATTCATCTAAATCACACGTCTCATGAGATTTTAGTGGCTTTCTCATGACTGCTTATCATCCCCTTGGACTCCCAAGTGACTTTTTAATTAATTGTTCTTCCTTCCCCAACTCGTTTTCTGTCAATTCCCTTTTCCTTAGAGTATTATTTTATCCCTGCATGTCAGAAAGGCTGAGTTTTGCTACTATTAAATGTGGTTTCATATAATTTAAGCGTGTTACCTTGATAATGGTGATGTCACCCAGGTAGTTGGCCTACAAGAAACCAGCCCAGTTTCACTTATTTTATTTTAATGGGTCCCTTGACTTTAGGGCTATAAACTAAAATACCATTGCAGTATCTGCCAGCAATCTCAAACTTAATTAGTCCACTCCAGGAAGCTGTCTGATGGCCATGCAGAGACTTGTTTCTGCACTAAAAAGGAATCCTTTACTGCGTGACAAAATCACCTTTGTTTCATGTTCTTTTTTTAAAAAAAATACTTACAAACGCCAAGGAAAATTACTTCTTAGCACGACTTAATAGGTGATTACAACCAGTTCAATTTTGAGATTTAAATTGGATATTTGTCAACCTTCCTTTTTAATTTTTTTTTCTATGTAATCATGACAACTTCTTAACTACCATTCCAAGTACTGGGCATTGTGGGTAATGTGGTATACACTTCTAGGATAGTTGACTCAAATGTTTTCTTCTACTGAGCTTTGATGTTATTTATTAGGTTTCATAATTCAGATGAAACATCTTATGCGACTATGGCTACCAATGCCTTTTTTGCTTCTTTGAGAAAATTTGGTTTTTGAAGATGAATTTGAGAGTCACACACACACACACACACACAGAGAGAGAGAGAGAGAGAGAGAGAGAGAGAGAGAGAGAGAGATAGAGAGAGAGAGAGAAACAGAGAAATAGAGACAGAGAGAGACAGAGAGACAGAGACAAAGAGAGACAGTGAGAGGATGGGAGAGTTCAGGATAAGAGAGTACAGAATACACTTTTAGCATGATTGTTATATATGAAAATAATAAATACTCGATGAGTAATCATAAGTTTTCCCTTGTGATTTTTGTGTCTTTCTACAGTTGAAATATCAAATCCTGTCACAAGTGACAAAGAAGTTTGGAGTGAGAGTCCAGAGTCTAGAGGTCTCACAAGAGACATACCTGGATGTTAGTCATCCCTTTGGTCCAGGGTGACTAATAGGAATGGCTTGCTATATTCCTACATTCTTTGAAGATGAGGAATCGCCCATCACATGCCTTGCTTCCTATAATACATTTTCTCCTAGTGTCCTGGAGTTTGAAAGAAATAATGAAATGACAGAGAAATTAACGTGAGCAGCTGGCATATTCATACTTGATATGCACAGAAGGGTTTAATTTTGTTCCCTTCAGTTAAATGCTTTCATGTGTGCATGAAATTAAATGCATCGATATTAATAAAATCAAGCCAATAAGGGAAGCAGTGAAATATAATGACTAAGAGAAAGGGCCACCATCATGCACCACCTTTATGGACATTTGAGTCCCACTGTAGGTGGGATGAACCAAAGACCCACAAAAGAAGAATTACATTTTCTTTATCTTGAACTTCCAATTGTACTTCATCTAACAGCCATGGAATTGAGAAAGTAAAATAGATACAGGAACAGACAATATCTGAAGAAAGCACCAGAGTGAAGTTGAATTCTGCCTGTTTATTTTAGGTGAGGGAGGAAGCAGGAGAGAGAGAGAGAGAGAGAGAGAGAGAGAGAGAGAGAGAGATTGACCTCATACACATACACATGAACCACAAACACCCTTTTGTACCTAAAACTTCTTTTAGCTTTTCATCCTTGAACAATCTGAACATTATTTAGTGAAGCTCGAGACTGGTCCTGGGTACCACTTTTAAATTACAGTCTAGCCCGGAGAGGATTGGTGTGCATCCTCAAGAGTGACAAGTTACTGCATAAAAGGCTCATGGAGGTTGTGCAGAATCTTTTGTCTCTAAATGAAAGGATCTCTGCAAAATGAGTTTGGACATTACCACAAACATGTTGGAAGACATAGGGTTGTAATAGAACTTACTTGTTTTCACTAAGAAGTAATCAGAAATAATATGAACAATAGGAATAATTAAAAATACTGGTTTCAATATTCTCCCTGAGATCTGTTACCCAAGATTCTATGACTAAAGCTTAATGAACTAAATTACAGAACTCACAGATTGTTACCACAAAACAAAAAAAAGGTTGTCTCTTAATCAAAAGGAACCACTGTATTATATATCAGAAGGAGACCTATAAGAATGGTCAAAAGGTTTAAAAATTAATGATACCTTCAGCAACAGTTCTTATTTGGATTGTGACAGATTTTATTTTCTTTCAATCTTTCTGAGGTGGCTCCTGCTGGCAGCGTTACAGGAACTGAGTTTTGCCGAGGAGCTAATCTTTTACTCATGTCTATGAAGGATTACATAGCTGATGTTAATCAAGGTAGAAAAGCTCACTCTGAATTTGGACAGAATCATTCCCTGGGATGGGATTGGAATGAAAATGAAAAAGATAGCCGGATACTGGCACTCATTTCTTGGCTTCTTGTGTGGACATGAGCTCAGTAAATGCTTCCTGCTCCAGTCCCCCAAGCCTTTGCTAAAGTGATGAACTGTAACCTCAGACTGACACCAAAATAATCTCCACCTTCCATAAATGTCTTTTGTTAGGTGTTGTGTTCTGTTGCAACAGTGAAAATAGTAATAACCTTTCTAAAGTTAATGCTGTCTACTCTCAACCCAGCAAAAATTACATATTGTTTTTTAAGTAACATATTTTTTAAAGTATGAGGCCGACTCTAGCTAAGAGTCCTAACAATGGGGGATACAGAACCTGAAACAGTCATGTTCTGTAACCATTCAAGACTTCCAGTAGAGGAATGGAGACACCAAAATCTAAGCCTTCCAACCCCTTAGCACACACCTTTAACTCCAAACAATAACAGGAATGCTAGTTGGTAAAAGGGACCACCTGTGTTTGAAGGTGATGTCTAATTTAGTAACAGACACAGTGATGGATCAGAGAAAGATTTGACAGAACAGGATATGCTCAGCTGTCATGAGAAGAGAGGAGAAAGGGAAGCTACTTGAGAGACAGTAAAGAGAGAGAGAGAGAGGAGGCAGTTTTTTTTTAACAACTTTATTTTACAAAACAAAGATAAATGTACATATTTTAAGATTTTTTTGCATAAAATTATATAATACATTTTTGTCATTACTTGTTTTTTTTTTTTTAAGGGTTTGATAGTGTGATAAAGATTCCACCAGTAACAATGAGCACAAGGTACATATAAAACAAGATGCAACCTGGAAATAGTCAAAGTTATCTTGGTGTGTAAAGATTTTTTTTTTTTTTTTTTTTTTTTTTTTTTTTTTTACAATGAGCAGACAGTACATGTAATACAGGGTACAAACCGGAATTTGTCAATGTGTTCTTGGTGGTTAAGGATTGACCATGACTATTTTTTTTTTGTTTTGTTTTGTTTTCTTTTTTCTTGGACTTCATACAGTCTGTGAGTTGTTTCTGGGGCAGTGCGAGTCTCTGGGGTTAGTATCCCACTATCAGTGACTGCATATTATGTCTGTTCTTTTGTGATTGGGTTATCTCACTCAGGATGATATTCTCTAGATGCAGCCATTTTCTTAAGAATTTGGTTAAGTCATTGTTTCTGATGGCTGAGTAGTATTCCATTGTGTAAATGTACCACAATTTTTGTATCCATTCATCTTTTGAAGGACATCTGAGTTCTTTCCAGCTTCTGGCTATTATAAATAGAGCTGCTATGAACATTGTGGTGCATATATTTTTGTTGTATTAAAGTGTCTCTGGGGTATATGTCCAGAAGTGGAATAGCTGGGTCTTCAGGTAGTACTATGTCCAATTTTCTGAGGTATCACCAGACTGATTTCCAGAGTGGTTGTATTAGTTTGCAACCCCACCAACAGTGGAGAAGTGTTGAGAGGAGGCAGTTTTACAAAGGCAGTTATATAGAGACAGGTTGCAGAGAAATCAAGCTAGACTATGTAGCCAGGCAGGCTTCAAAGGCCAAACAGTAGAGCTCTAGTTCCCAGTGAACGTAAGAAGAGTGGCATCACTGCCAGTTCATCTTAGGAGTCATTAGAACCATTTCTTTTCAGGTTACCACTCCCCTCCTTGACAATCATTTGCATATGCTACTCCCAGTGATCTAGTCTATCTTTTTTCTCATCAGTTGCTCATTTTTCTTGCCTTTCCTTTGGTTTTTATAGGCTGTTATGAGCAAGCATCCCTTCACTGAGAATGTCTTTGATAAACTTGTCTTTTCCAGGCTTATCTCAACCTGGATTAATTATATTGCATGTTTTGCTTATGGTTGATATGTGTACTGATACTCTCCTATGGGAAATTCTTTCCTTCTTTCCTTTCTCCCTTCCTTCCTCCCTTCCTTCCTTCTTTTGTTTCCTTCCTTCCTCCCCCCTTTTTCCTTCCTTCCTTCCTTTCTTTTTTGTTCCTTTTTTTTTATTATGACATGTTCATGTGTGAGATAAAGGCCTTTTCTGTACTCCATCCCCCTTTTCCTGTATATGCATACTCTCCAGTTTCTTAAGAGCTATCACTAGGCTCTGTCTTCTGCAATGGGAAAAATGGGGTAGACATTATTTATGAGCTTAGTCACAAAATGTCATCCTTAATATTTTGCCATTCATATTATGGCCCTGTAAAGGACACTATTACCTCTTTCTTAAACAATATTTTACCTGTAGCTCATCATGACCCACCATCATCCACATTCCCAAAGTCACAGTGACCTTTGTAATAATTAACTAAAAATTATAGGAAACTCTTTGCGGGACCTCAAAACAAAGTCACTCATAATAAAATTTCTTGCCACCAAATTGGAGCTACACTGTTTGTCCAACCCTCTGTGAATCTAGGATGAAGGATATAAAGTTAAATATCCTTAACAGCCAGTTTAATTGACATTCTTATAATTGTATTACTCTCAATGTTTATGCACATTAAGAATTAATTTGAATGGGAAGAACAACATTATCAACCAACCAAACTCTCCAAAACTCCCAATGGACTAAAACACCAACCATTAAGCACACATTGGCTCAGTTGCATATGTAACTGAAGACAGCAGTGTTTGGCATCAATGTGAGAAGAGGCCTTTAGTCCAGGGAGGGCATGTTTTCCCTATGTAGGGGAATGCCAAGGCAATGGAGTGGAGAGGGTGATTAGGACTAGTGTACCTTCTTAAAGACAAGTGGAGGGGGAGAGGGGAATGGAGGGGTGAAAGGAAAGGATAACATTTCAAATGTAAATGCTGAGATTATCTAATAAAAATAGAAAAAAGAATTAATCTGAAACATATTGATATAAATTAAAAAGATATAAAATTATTTTCAGATTCTTAGATGCCTCTATTTCGCTTTCATATGGAAAGAACTTTGAAAATGTACTCTCTGTTTTGCTTTCTGTTTTGTTCATGACTTCTGTCTTTTAAACTAAGCATCTTCAGCTGCTGAAACATTATGTTTTACAGAACTATGTATTGCCTGATTTGACAAGCAAAGTAATGCTACTGAACAGTTATTTTCACTACTTAAACCATGAAAACATTGTATTTTTATCAGTTTACTGGCCCCTAAGGTACTAGTTTACCTAGAGGAAGCATCTACACCTATAGTCTCATTTAAAAGCCCCTATTCCCTCACTTTTGTTTATTACTGATTTTGGATTTGTTTATTGTTTCTGCTCTATCAGCCAGTTTCTTAAGTTTGCAATAATATGCCAAGGTGTCTCTTGTTCATTTGGCCAGGACTGTGTTTAACCTCTGCTCTCCTGTTCAGATTATTTAGTGACTTATGTGTTGGATTGTGTGTATCCTGCTTGCAAAAGTTTTCCTTGAACTACTTTAAGCTCGTCATCATTCCACTGTTGACTGACATTTTTGTATCTGGTATTTGAAGAAGGCATCGTTTTCTGTTCTAGGGAATGTCTTGTGTACATCAGTCTAAGTATTATTGGTTTCCTCTTATCCACAAAAGGCAAATAAAATAAATTACTCTTGCGAAGGAAAACATTTATTTGGAGCTAGCTTACAACCTTGGAGGTTTAGTTCATTATTGACGTGGAGGGAGACATGGTGCTCCACAGGTAGACATGTTGCAGGATCATCTGTTGTACATCTGGACTGGGAGGCAGGAGGAGGAAAAAGAGACAATGGTTTTTGAAATATCAAAACCCACCTCCAGTGATACACCACTTCCTCCAACAGCACCATGCCTATTCCAAAAAAATTCTGTAACTCCTAACAGTGCACCACTCCCTGGTGACCTAGCATTTGATCTATGGGTAGTATTTTTTGGTCAAACCACTACACAATATATTTATTTTGGAGGCCATAGGGATGACTCAGCAGTTAATAGTATTAGCTGCTCTTGAAGAGACCATGCTTGGAGTCCTGGCACCTATACTGTGACCTGTGACACCTGTAACTCCCTTCAGTGTACCGACAGCCTTTTCTTGCTACTTCGTAAAAATCTACATCCATATATGCAGTGACACACACAGACACACACAGACACACACACACACACACAGAGAGAGAGAGAGAGAGAGAGAGAGAGAGAGAGAGAGAGAGAGAGAGAGAGAGAGAAAGGGAGGGAGAGAGAGAGAGAGAAAGAGAGAGAGAGAGAGAGGCATGCACACACATAATATATATACATATGTATGTATGTATGTATGTATGTATGTATGTTTTAAGCATACGGTTGTAGTCTTTACTACAATCCAATTATTCAGGTATGGAGCATATAGAATTAAATGGCTCAGAGAAAAAGAAATCAACTCTAAAAATTTTGGTACTTGTAATAGCTCTTTTGTGTTCCTTGTCTGGCAGGCCATGTGATAAGGGTCTCTAAGGGACCTCTAATGGAAGGAGCATCAGTGCCCTCATTCCTTCACCTTTGCAAGGTCAAAATAAAACAGTAAACAAACAGTTATTAGAAATATTTTGAAGAAGCATCCAATAATGGGCCACTATTATATATAAACATTACAGGCAAGCATGTAGGCTGTAAATGGAATTATCAACAAATATATGTCTCTGACTTAGTCCAAACCAGAGTTTGGAAATTAACAAAGTACCAATATTCATAAAAAACTTTTATGAATACTTAATTTAATTTAATGTCCAATTTTTTATCTTCCAGGTAAAAAAATAGTTATAAAAAACCTCAAGTTAGAAAGCAAAGTTAAAAATATACTTTTTAAAAATTTTATTTATTTTATAAAGTATTATTAAAATTCACAAAATTTGTTACATAATAATATATGATGAATATGCAATTTTTTTCTTTTCCTGTTTTTTTTCTAAGAGGGACTGAGGATTCTACATTTTGGCCTTCTTTCATTTTGAGCTTTATATGTTCTGTGAGTTGTTTCTTGGGTATTCAGAGCTATCTGGGCTAGTATCCAATTATCGGTGACTGTATATCATGTGTGTTATTTTGTGACTGGGTTACCTCACTCAGGATGATATTCTCTAGTTATATCCATTTGCCTAGGAATTTCATAAAGTCATTGTTTCTAATAGCTGAGTATTACTCCCTTATGAAGTTGCACCATATTTTCTGTATCTAGTCCTCAGCTGAAGAACATCTGGGTTATTTCCAGCTTCTGGCTGTTAGGAAAAAGGCTGCTATGAGCATAGTGGAGCATGTGTCCTTATTATATGTTAGAGCATCTTTGGGGTATATACCCCGAAGTTGAATAGCTGGGTCTTTAGGTAGTACTATGTCCAATTTTCTGAGGAACTGCCAGACTAATTTCCAGAGTGGTTGTACCAGCTAACAACCCACCACAGTAGAGGAGTGTTTCTCTTTCTCCACATCCTCTCCAGCATCTGCTGTCATCTGAGTTTTTGATATTAGCCATTCTGACTGGTGTGAGGTAAAATCTCAAGGTGGTTTTGATTTGCATTTCCCTAATGACTAGGGATATTGAACATTTCTTTAGGTGATTCTTGGCCATTTGGTATTCCTCAGTTGAGAATTCTTTTTTTTAGATCTGTACCCCATTTTTTAATGGTATTGTTTGATTCTCTGGAGTCGAACTTCTTGGGTTTGTTGTATATATTTGATATTAGACTTCTATCAAATGTAGGGTTGGTAACAATCCTTTCCTGGTCTGTTGGCTGTGTTTTGTTTTCTTGTTTCCTTATCCTTAGAGAAACTTTGCAATTTCATGAGGTCCCATTTATTGATTCTTGATCTTAGAGCATAGGCCATTGGTGATCTGTTTAGGAAAATTTCCCCTGTACCTATGTGTTCTAAGCTTTTTTCTACTTTCTCTTCTAATAGTTTCAGTGTACCTGGGTTTATTTGGAGATCTTTAATCCACTTGCACTTGAGCTTTGTACAAGGAGATAAGAAAGGATTGATTTGCATTCTTCTGCATGCTGACTGCCCGTTGAACCAACAACATTTGTTGAAGAGGCTGTCCTTTTTCTACTGAATGTTTTAACCTCTTTTTTCAATGATCAAGTAACCATCTGTGTGAGAGTTCATTTCTGGATCTTCAATTTTGTTCCATTGATCTATTTCCTATCTCTGTACAAATATCATGTAGTTTTTTTTAACACAACTGCTTTGAAATATAGCATGAAGTCAGGGATAGTGATTCTTGCAGCAGTTTTCTTGTTATTGAGAAGATATTTCACTATTCTAGGTTTTTTGTTATTCCAGATGAATTTTAAAATTGTTCTTTCCAACTCTATGAAGAATTGAGTTGGAATTTTGGTGAAGATTGCACTGAATCTGTAGATTGCTTTTGGTAAAATGGCCATTTTTACATTGTTGATCCTGCTAATCCATGAGCATGTGAGACCTTTCTATCTTCTGAGATCTTCAATTTCCTTCTTAAGAGAGTTGAACTTCTTGTCATATAGACCTTTCATTTGCTTAGTTAGGGTCACAACAATGATTTTTATATTCTTTTTGTCTATGGTGAAGGGTGTCAATTCTCTAATTTCTTTCTCAGCATGTTTATCCTTTGAATAGAGGAAGGATACTGATTTGTTTGAGTTAATTTTATATCCAGCAACTTTGCTGAAGTTGCTTATCAGCTGTAAAATTTCTCTAGTGGAATTTTTGGGGTCACTTAAGTTTACTATTATGTCATTGGCAAATAGTGATATTTAAACTTTTTCCTTTCTGATTTCTATCCTTTTGACTTCTGTTTGTTGTCTAATTGCTCTGGTCAGGACTTTGTCTAAACAGTACCAAAACACCTAAAGAAATAGAAGCAGTCATTAAAAGCCTTCCAAACAAAAAAAAAAAAAAAAAAAAAAAAAAAAAGCCCAGGTCCAGATGTGTTCAGTGCAGAATTCTGTCAGACATTTACTGAGAATCTAATACCATTACTCTCCAAACTATTCCACAAAATAGAGACAGAGAGAACACTACCCAACTCATTCTTTGAAGCCACAATTACACTCATTTCTAAATGACACAAAGACCATACAAAGACAACCTCATACTATTCTCCCTCATGAACACTGATGCAAAAGTACTCAATAAAATTCTTGCAAACCGAATCCAAGAATATATCAAAATGATCATTCACCATTATCAACTAGGCTTCATCCCTGGGATGCTGGGATGCTTCAATATACAGAAATCCATCAACATAATCCACCATATAAACAAACTCAAAGAAAAAACTCACTTGATTATCTCATTAGATGCTGAGAAAGCATTTCACAAAATTCAACATTCCTTCATGTTAAAAGTCTTGGAAAGAGCAGGAATCCAAGGCCCATACCTAAACATAATAGAAGCAATATAAAGCAAACCAATAGCCAACATCAAACTAAACATTAGAAACTTGAAGCAATCCCACTAAAATCAGGGCCTAGACAAAGCTGCCCACACTCCCTCTACTTACTCAAAATAGTAATGGAATTCCTGGCCAGAGCAAAAATGTACTTTCTTAGAGTTAAGTTTTAATTCTTCAAATCACATGTCACTATATATACCATAGACATAGTTTATCAAATTGTAACTCAATAGGTATTTTTGACATTTTTTAAGATTTTTTTTTATCTCAAGTAGATAAAATAACATTTGTTGCTTTAAAACAAAATTATAATCAACATCAACCAAATGGTTGATTTCATTTCTCATTTCAAGCTACACTGGAAAAGTCTATAGTGCCAAAGTGCCTTTCACATTCATATTTCTGTTAAAGATCATATCTGTAGAACAGGTAAAAAAAATATTGTCGCCACTGGCACATTACTGGCACAACTGTTATGGAGATGACCAACCACTCTGTTGTTGGACTTAAAGTTTATTTCACAAGAGTGAATTCATATCTTGTGCTGGAAACACGGTTTAAAAAATGGCTGAAAAGGATTTGGGCCTGTGGTGAACTTGTTACCATTGCTTAATTAAATTATAATGCTGCACACTGCTGTCTAAATATGTTTTCTTTTTAAATCAGTAGAAATATGCTACTCCAAGTTTTACTCATAGGCTCCTCATTTTACAAATAAATATGAATGCAGAAATACCTGACTACTTAAAATGCCCAAAGAACCTTATGGGAGAAGGAACATTAAAATAAAAAGAAGAAAAGGAGAAGGGTCACCAACTGCTGTCTTCAGGACATGGCACACCATTGTAGTCATGGAGCTGTCTCAGAGTCTACATAAGAATGAAACTATAAACACTTCATCATGATTTAGGGAAGGGGTTTATATTTTCTTTGTGCTGATGAATACTAGGGGATGGGCAATCATTGTCTTTTATTTTGTACCCATTGAAGAACCACCAGATTCACATGAATAGTTCCAAATCCATGGTTCCACTGATGATCCTGGGTAACCTCTGAGTATTTCAAGAGAGCAAAACAAATCAACCATTGCCTATGAAATCATGAAGGAGGGCAGGAGAGTTATAAGTTTAAAAGAAAAGTCAGAGAGGGTGGTAGTGTAACAATCAGAGTGAACTTTAGAGACATGAAATTGGCAATGAAAATAAATTATACATAACAAAATTGTAGTTTTAGTATATGTTACTTGTTGTACACCAAAGAATTTTATTTCATCATACATTGTTATAATTCATCATATTTATACACCCAATGGGGCAACTTTTAGTGAAAAGGGAAAATCAAGGTTTTTTTGCAGGGGACATGTACTATCTCTTTGTATGAGATGATTCATGATCTTGAAAGCATGTATGCATAATTTGGTGAAACAGGAATATATATATATATATGTGCATATATTCATATATATGTTTATATATATATATATATATATATATATATATATATATATATATATATATATATATATAAAACATTCTATCACATCAAATAAATACTTTAATTTGGCTATATTTCTAAGAAATTGTTTCTAAAATAAATCTCAAGAGATGAAAAAAATTTTGTGTGGGTGAATGACATGCTTTAGATATTCTTGATTCTCTGGGCCTTACATCTCCAATTAATGTAGACAAAGAGAGAACCAGGTAAACAGCGATGAATACAGTGTTACTGTAAATATACTTCTTTTTTAACCACAATCAATCTTATTTTATTAGATGGCATGTTTTTGCATTCCTGTGATAATGTATTACATTTTAGCCTACCCAGGGATGCAGCAGTTAGAGGTTGTGAGGACATTCAGCACTCAGGAGATTCCTTCTCATTTGTATTGTGTGATTCTCAAGTAAGGCCCGTGACTATTCTTTCTAGAATCTGACAGCTACACTTCGGCATGAAAGTGGTCTATCTTGCTGATTTCAGGGATGAGCTTAATCTCTGAGCAGCTGAGATCTTAGCTTCTTCTCTGGGGCCTTCAACAACACCTGAACATGCGGGATCAGGGACCATCTTTTTTAAGAAGCGAGAAAAATTGTTAGTGTTTCTAAATAAGACTTGGAGAATGCAATCTGTGAAAACTGTTTTATTATCCAACACTTCTAAAATGTGAAAATAAAATAAACAAAACAAATCATATGGGACAGAATAGTTTTTTAACAGCGGAAGAAGAATGAACTAGAAGCTGGAATATTTGTAACAGGGAGCTGGGTCTTAGCAAAAGACTGCCTGCTTTACTTCCAGAAAAAAAAAAAGAAAAAGAAAAAGAAAAACCTTGCAAAGACTTGTGTAACAAACTGATATTCACAATGTAAACATTTATTGCCAGGGAACATCTGTAGAATAATTGTAGGGCTTCATTAACTTTTAATTCTTATTTTAATAAATTTTTACATGCCCTGATAGAGTGGAGAAGCAATACAATTATGCTTTCTGATGACAAAATATTTCAGTGGAGAAAATGCCAACTCTAAAGTTCAGAAAGATTATCAACAGTTACAAATCTTTAAAAGGTCTCTGTCAAGAAGTAAAAATTAAGATCAATTTATTATATCAAAGTCCTAATTGTAGGTAACTATAAGCCTGTGACCTTATACTTTGATAATCATATCAAGTGCACATTAATCTTTTTAAGTAGCTTAAATACCTTTTCAAAACTTCAGTTTCTCCCCTGTAATTTAGGTTAAATATTAGTTAGATGTGATAAGATGATCAGCTCTTTAAAGAAAATACATCAATTCCATTTTTCCAAGTTCCTTAAAATACTACCAACTTGACATATATGTTAAATATGATTTGATAATATTTGTCATATCCTTTGGCATATAATAATTATGTGAACCTGTATTCAGAGTTGCAAGCTACACTTTTAATATCTGTTATGACAACTATATGGTACTGATTAATGAAACAGGTCAGATCCTGTGAACTAGTATTTCCAGACATATGTATGTCTGTTCAAATCCCTGTGATCAAACAACATTACAGCTGAAAACTATCATTTAGGAAAAGAAAAACATCCCTGCCTTCATATGCCAAGGCCAACTTTTGCATCCTATATAGCAACCAGCACTCAACTGACAACCCAGGTCAGGTGTCTATATCCTCACAAAAGTGACAGATCTTCCTCAGCTTGCCTCTCAAAGGTTAAATAAAGTATGAATTATCTTTTTCAGTAAGAGGAAGCTCGAAGTAGCAAAAAAATAGAAGTCTACTATATTCAGCATTTTATAAAACACATAGATGGTATATAGATGATCAGATAGATGCATGGAGAAATGGTGTGTAATATATATGCAGTTAGGTATTGTTTTCAGGGTTATATCCTAAAACCTAACAGCAGACATTGCATTAGCTGATACTAAACTGTTGTTCCTAAGAAACAGAGACCACTAAGTCCCGATGAGCATCTTGTCACATGGCTTTACTAACTAAAAATACATTAGTTAGATTTCTATAAGTTTCTGTATACAAAAATGCCTTAATAATCATAAATAAGGAAAACATAATAAATAAATATTTGGATAGATAATGAATTAATTGAGAGAGACCCGTTATCTACTTAGTGCTGTTGTTCAGCATTATACATAGCATATACCACTCTATCATTAAAGTGGAAGCTGAAACCAGGACAGATTGACAGGCTGTCGTGAATCTTTCCATGTCACTTCTGCAACCAAATTAGCAAGTGTTCCTTTAGCAGTCTTAATCTCAGATTAGTTTGTCCTATTTGTTTTTTATTCCATTGTTTAAGATGGTGCCAACATGCTACACAGTTAAAGAAGTGCAAAATAGCTGTGAAATGCATCACACACACACACACACACACACACACACACACACACACACACAACATGTTTTAGATAAACTTCACAATATGTAATGCTGAATAACAGCACTAAATAGACAAATGCTTATCTTAATTAATTAATTATATATCCCTATCTATCTATCTATCTATCTATCTATCTATCTATCTATCTAACTATCTATCTACCCATCCTGTGTTAGGAATCATACTTAAGGCTCTGCCCAGACTGAACAAATGTGCTACCACTGAACTGTATCTCCAGGTCGGGTCAATTGCTTGACTTTGATGGGTAGAAATGCTGGGGCAATATGCTGTTACTGATAATTGGATACTAGCCCCAGAAAGATCTGAATACCCCAGAAACAACTCACAGGACATATGAAGCTCAAAAAACAAAACAAAACAAAACAAAACAAAAAATAAAACAAAACACAAAGGCCAAAAGTAAAAACCTCAGTCCTTCTTGGAAAAATAAATAAGTGTATAGCACCCTCTCAGAGTGTGGTATACCTGCACCTTAAATTATTAACAATTCTAGAGCTAAGAGTATAGCCTTGTGGCAATTTTTGGTATTCGAAAATTATTATGATTAATCTATACACATGAAGAAAACTCTGACTGTTTCCATGTTACTTTCTGTCCTACATGTACTTTATGCTTATGGTAACTAGTAAGATTTCTATGCATACTATCAAACCTCTAAAAGAATCAAGTACTGACAAAAATATATTTATATAGTTTTATGACAAAATGCTTTTAAAAATGGGTACATGTATCTCTTTTTTAAAGAATAAAGTTGTAAGAAAAATAAAAAGAAATGCTGGGGCTTACAGTATGTTTGCTAGTCCATACATGAGCATGTCAATTACAGACATGGTGTTCTTAAGAATGATTTGGGGTTACAAATAAATTGTAGTGATCACATAAAGTGACTAACATGAAACTGTCAATAGTAAAGGCAGATTGCTTGTACATATATGTCTAGTTTTCTAGAACAGGTATTACTGTGATTTTGTAAACTGTTTGGCATAGCCAGGCACACAGAAGGAGCTGGAACAATTCTATGACCTACTATACACTATGAAACTTTATATTTCCTTTGATTACATTCAATATCAAAATTGTCATCATGTTTCTATTATAAACATGTTAATCTTTGGTTCTTCTATTAGTTTAAGTTGACTATTAATCCTTTGAAATTTTTTGTATCTATTAATTTGCTGATATATTATTGACTTTATTTTGCTTAAAGATGTCCAATTTCCCAGCCACCATTTAGCTATTCTTTACAATAACCTAGTGCCCAAGTGCTGTGTAATATTTTTTAGTTTATAAATTCATTCAAAGGTAATTAACTAGCGATTTAACCTTTTGCTTTTTTGGTTAAAGAATGAAAAAATCTTTATTTAAAGCATGAAATAAAACTTTATCTTTTATTTGCACCTCTGATGAGTTGGATAGACCTCATCAGTCAAATGACTTTCCCGGGTACTTGGCAGATTAAAGACATTACAACAAAAAATAAGCTAACTCCTGTCAATATATCTGCCTGTGGGCTTTTCTTTCTTCTTTTATTTCTGGGCATGAAGAGAACGTGAGCATAGGCCAGTGTTCCCAGCACCTCAGTGCTTTCAGTCTTTTGCTGCCTTCTCTTGGCACATTGACTTTTAACATTTGGTTTCTGTCAACAGAGATGCTTGCATGAAATATATCTTATGAGGAAATGAGGAGGAAGAACTATTTGATCCAAAAGCACTGTTCCACATGGAAAGCGTTACCAACACTAGAGAAATTCACTGGCTTTTTTTGAAGCCTCTGATAGAGGTGGATCAGAAGGAGAATGCTCATTCAGGTTCAAACCAGGGCCAAAGTCTGGGTCAAAATCACAACAGGCTTGCACATCTACATATGGTGGACTAAGAGAGTTGGAACCTTGAACACAGACAGGAGTGGGGGTCAGGCATCTTTCTTGTAGACTCTAGAGACACATATAAAATATAGCAGAAGGATGGAATCCATATATAAAAGTATCATGGAACCAGAGGGGTGTGACAGTTTTCTGAAATTGTAGAATGTTCAACCTGTGCACTGCCCTTGCTACTTTCTAGAGTGGGTACCCTCAGCTCCACAGGTATTATTTTAAGCAGGAAAGAGGTTGGGTTTTGCAAGATAAAGTTAGACATGTTTGGAAAGCATCAGTGTTTTATTATTTTTAATTAGGTAAAAGTTTTCTTTGATTGAGTAGAGTGAATTTAAATTTTGAAAAGAAACAGAGAGAACATAGCCCAGACTCCAAGGGCTGATATTTTACATAATCATTTATCTGAAGTAAAAGCATCTCCTCATATGTAAAATAAAATAAATGTTCAAGTTCTTTGGATGCACTGCTCTGACTCTAATATGTTTAAAACCCAAAGGTGTCATGCAGTTAATTTTCTTCACTTTATGAAGCACAATATAATGAATTATCTTATAATTGAAGAGAAAAAATTGATTATATATAAAAATATGACAAAAATAGGCTTAAGAAGTTATCTAGGATGCCATTAGAAAACCATTTTCCATAGTGACTAAACTGAAACACAAAATTCTCTAAACAGAAACCAAGAACAATATTTAAACTAGATTTCTATTTTCATTAATCAAAATAAAATGTTGGTATGTTTGTGTGAGTGCCTCTGTATGTGTGTATATGTGTGAGTTTGTGTATATTATGTATGTATGTGTGTGAGTGCACACACACACACACACACACACACACACACACACACACACACATACATATTATTGTGTGTTGTTGTTGTTCCTATAAAGAACTTTTAAAAGTTTCTCTCTTGAACTGCCTCAGTGGAGCTTATGTAAAAATGGGCTGTCACTTCCAAAGAACTGCTACCTTTGTAAATAATCCTTTAAAAGCCTAAGTACACAGTGTAAGACTATTAAAACCAGTTTTTAAAACTATTTATTGTTTGGAAATTCTGCTCCTTAGAGTCAAAGTCTATCATGTCTAGAGAGCCCCCCCCACCCCAAACTCAGCTAAAACGGAGGACTTTCTTTCCCAGCATGACTTCCTCTTGCCTATGCTATCAGGGGAACACAGCCCCTCATTCTACCTAAGGAATGTCAAGTAATCTTTGGCAAAATCACAGGCTCAATTTCCTGAAATGCCTTTCATGAAAAGGAGGAATCCCCTCAGTCAATGAAGCTTCCCTCTATGAACTGCTACCCACTTTTCAAATGTTATATAGACCTTGTTCACCGCAAATAAAGTTAACAAGCTGTATCTTTGACTACCATCTAAGAGAGTCATTTTTGTTTCTATTTTTTATTGGATATTTTTATTTACATTGTACATGTTATTCCTTTTCTAGTTTCCCCTCCAGAAACCCCCTACTCCATCCCCCAACCCCCTGCTTCTATGAGGGTGCTCCTCAACCCAGCTAACTGCCCGCCCCTTCCCCCCCCACCTTGACATTCCCTTACACTGGTGTATTGAGCCATGGCAAGACCAAGGGTTTTTCCCATTGATGCCCAACATGTCCATCCTCTGCTACATATGCTTCTGGAGCCATGGGTCCCCTCATTTGTACTTTTTGGATGGTGGTTTAGTCCCTGGGATCTCTGGTTGGTTGGCTGTTGCAAACTCTTCAGCTCCTTCAGTCATTTCTCTAGCTCCTCCACCGGGAGAGCGGTTTGTAAAGATCTGTTACTCTGAAAAGTGAGGAGACCTCCTGCGGGTAGTACTGGATAGGAATCCTTCTGAACCACCCATTAGGAACTTTGCTTCATCCTTTCTAGCCTGGTGTGCATCTAGGTTGAGACGCCCAAAGGGAAGGAACGAACCATGAAGCTCGGCTGTGCTCCATCCTATCCTGCATGGATAGGATGTAGTACCTGGACTCCCCAAGGAAGAACAGAAAAACCGAATAAATAGGTTCTTATTTTAAAATAGTTTATTTTTTTGTCTAGGAATATGGTCTTCTAAATGTTTTCCTCTTCCAAAAAACCCCATTCAAGGATATAGCTAATATTCGGATTCACAGAAGATTTTTTGGTATTTTGGCTCAAAAAATCTTTCCACTCTCTCTCTCTCTCCCGCTCTCTCTTTTTTAATTGAACAACTTTATTTTGAAAAACAAAGATAAATGTACAGATTTTAATCATTTTTGCATAAAAGTATACGAATACATTTTTGTCAGTGCTTGGTTTTTTTTTAAGGTTTGATAGGGTGCATTAAGATCTTACTAGTATCAATGAGCATAAAGTACATGTAAAACAAGATGTAACCTGGAAATAGTCAAAGTTTTCTTGGTGTGTAAAGATTAAGCATAATGGTTTTTAAACTTTTTTTCTTTTCTTGAACTTCATATAGTCTGTGAGTTGTTTCTGGGGTGTTCAGAGCTTTCTGGGGTTAGTATCCAATTATCAGTGACTGCATATTATGTCTGCTCTCTCTTTGGCCACGTTCCTGAGGCCATATGTATCAGTTGGGTGTGGATTTCCCACAATTCATGGATCTCTGATTGTGGCCAGTATTGGTTTTCTGGAATCATCTCCATTTGCTGTGATGAAAGACTTCTTTCATGAAGGCTAGTATCTACTCTTATCTGTATGTGTCGGGATAAAATCTTAAATATAGTAGCAATTATCCTGAGCTAAAGTTGTGTAGTAGATTCTTTTGTAAGAGTCATGGCCTCTCACACAAACTCCAACTTTTAAGTAATCAGAGAAGGAGAATTAGGCTCCTCCATGAATAAGCCACTATATTTGGTGTCCAATACAGACTGTCCAGCCTTGAAATCATATAAACGTAAATGACAAACACAGAGTAATCAGGTTGTAATTATATATTTTGTGCATGCATAAAACACATTTATAACAAATATAATCAAAGAAAAAAGTCTATCAGCTTGAGGGTGAGCATGGAAGAAATTTAAAGATACTGGAGAGAAACAAGAAGGAAGCAAAGGAATGGAAAAGTAATTTAAACCTATTTCAATTAAAAACTTAAAAAGTTATTTTAACAAAGTATTTGTTAATCTACAGATCTGTGGCCACCTTTGATGTATCCACTTCTTTCCATTTTGTACGACATTTTTTTTGTATATTCTTTACAAAAAGACAGTAGATTTTATCTAATTTTGAGTAATTCAAATGGAGAAAATACTTTAAGTATTTATGGTCTCTAACTTATTAGCATGGATGATTCTTTAGTAAATGATCTACATAAAATTTTATACTTATTAAGGTATGATTTTTTAATTATGATTTTTATAGTGATTATCTCTCTCTCCTCGATTTTTCTCTCTCATCCTCTCCCCTCACTCTTCTCTCTCTGTCTCCTTGTTAGCATTTTAAAATTCAACAGTTTAACAGGCCTCAGCAATCTAGATTCATGATGGAGTACTTTATATTTAGTAAGTTAGGAAGAAAGGGGCATTTACCATTTGTGTTTTCAAGTTTGTTGTTCTACTACATTTTAGTGTTTAGAAAACAGTGTCATTTTTAAACTCACAATTAACAAATAAAACCAATACAAATCTAACTTTACAATCTTTAACTTAAAAATTATACTTTTCAAAATGCAGAAAAGGAGAAGAAAACATAAATTTAACAAAATCTGGTAATATAGCCCTGTCCTCTGGGAACAAGGAGAACTGGTTAGTTACATGTGAATTCTGGTATATGGACTTGGAATAAATTTAATCTTTGGCTATGATTAGATAAGGTATGATAAGATAGCCTACGGGACTGTGAGACCTGAAGAATGGAACTCTTGATAAAGAAGTATATTTGGAGGGTTAGAGGGGTGGCTCAGTTGTACTCACAGAGGATCGGAGTTCAATTCCCAGCACCCATTTCCGGCAGCTCACAATAGTGGCTGTCATTCAAAAAGTTAAAATAGTGCCTGTCATTACCTTTTGAGCATACCCTGCTGTAGTCATCCTCCAACCCCTCAAACTCTTAAGGGGTTTTTCATCAATAAACTTTTTTTTTGGGAGAATAAAATAAAACCATTTCAGGCATGTTTGAGAGCACAGCTGATAGACCTAACTTTACCTGTTTCAAGTCCTGGTTATAGCAAAAACCAGCACTACTAAATGTTTCATTTTTCTTAACTGAAAAATAAGAATAATATATATGTGTATTATATACAAGAATAATTCATATGTGTATATGATATTCATATATGTATATATACACATATTTAAAAATATATATTTTATTTTTCCATGTGAATATTTAGTGTATATAAACTCTTATACTACTGCTCTTACGTATACAGGTAGATCTAATATTTGGAGATGAAAGGACACATGGAAAAGCAAAGAAGCATATTTGACTTGAATCGTTAGAAATTACATCAAAGCAGAGATCTAGAGACACACAGATGAGTGTAAGTGCATCTCTACAACACTGAGAAGAGTTTGGTATCTCTGGGAAGCTCGTATATTGGGACTCACATGCAGTTTTTATGCAATGACCTCCAGAGATGATTTACACTAAGATACTGAGAGTAAATTTTCATTTTGGAAACCTGGAAGGCTGCATGTTTTGGGATAGTCTGATTGTATGCATCATGGACAGTGTGAAAAATCTCAGTCATCAAATTCCTGCAGAAATATTGTCTGTGAATAGTTACTTGTATAAAATATACTATTTATCATAGCTAATTAAACTAGCCCTTTGTTTTTATGAGGGAATAAAAATCCATATCCAATCATTGTTTTGACTTTCCAAGATTTGCTAGTGTGAAAAGCATCCTTAATTTTACTATTATCAACTAAGATAATGCATGATACTTGGGTGTTGGCATTCTGACCTTAGCCTGTGTTGTCTAACCTTTTTCATATTTTAAAGGAAAGCATTTATGTAAATCCTCTATAAATTGCCTTTTGATTTTGCTATTGTGTAATTTTGAGCATCAATAGCCACTTGAATTATTACATTATGGTAAGTTGCTTTTTCTTACTCAGAGAAAGTATTTTTCCTATTATTCTTTATGAACAGCAGTTATTTTATAGTCTACTTTCAACCCTTCAAAGGTTTCACTAAACGAATCATGTGTATGAAGGCTTGTAACTGAGAAAGTAGTTCTTCATCTGTTTCTAAATGTTTGATGGTTTTATGATTCACTTGTATTTACTTGCTAGTCTTTCCACTCCAGTTACGAATGATTTGATGAGAACCCCAGTTATTCACCAAATTACTGCAGGTTCTTGCAGGGACTCAGTATAATCTCAGTACTTGGGGACATTTGACAGGAGTAGACTGATATGTCCTTTCTAGCTTTGAAAGGACTTGAGTAAGAGTGACGTCTTATAGAATTGAGACTTATAACTGGTCAAGAAAGTAAAACAAGAAACATGATTTGGAGAAGGCAAAGATGAGGGAAGTGTTGGGCAAATGCATTGTCATGTTCTGAGACTTGCTATCAAGAGATCACACCATGTAATGCACTGATTATTAAATGTTTTTTATCCAACTATCTAAGGACCTTGTCTTTACAGTCCCTTACTGCCTCTTTCTGCAGCCTTAATATCATTTTGATATAAGTATATAGACAGCCTTTAGAATAAATAACAGAAAACACATTACCATTTACTTCTTCAGAGGAAAGTTGTCATATTGATTCTAACACTAAGATCTATTATGTTTGGGCCATTTGGGAGACTGGGGACACAGGGTTTGAAAAGCCTATGATAAGTGGCCACACTGAAACTTATAGACATACTAGAAAGATTGGGAGAGAGAAGGATCCACATTAGTGAAGAGGAAGCTAATTCAGTTTTCATCAGAAATCTTTCTGTGCAGCAGCTAATCAGAGTGCCTAAGCAAACTGGGTTCATTTAAAATGTGGACACTCTGGCCTGAGATGCTCTGAATGTATTAATTCAGCTCAAGGCAGTTACTCTCTATGTATATTATTTTAGGATTATGATGCCAGATGTTTCTCGTGCAGGATGTTGGCAATATAATTCTTCATCTATTTACCTTGTGATTCCTATCTGTGAGGCTTTGGCTGAAGCCTACATGTACAGAATACTCAACCAACATCTTCTGTTAAAATCTAATCATGGTCCCCACATCTGATGTCTCAAGCTTAGGATCATTGATGCTGGGTAGTTGTTGTTGATTCTATCTAGTCCACAATTGTACCCTGTGAAACAAAATTAAAAATATATAATTACAGTCTGCTTGATAGGCTGTTGACTATAGTGCATTTAAAGCATGCTGCGCTGGCTGCAGAAACATGGCCACAGTGGTCTAATTTCCTCTAATCCACTAGGTGCCTGGTTAATTACAGCTTTCCATTCACTGGCTCTCTGGCCGTATTCCATCTCGGCTTGTATATTCTTTCATTTGGTTTATTGTCTATTTCTATTTCATCGAGCAGCATAGAATACAAACTATGTCATTTTGTTCCTTGGCTTTCAACACTCTCTGTTGAGCCATTTCTATATTTTATTGCAATATGGAGTTTAACTCTTTCCTCAAATAGAAGAACTTAGAGAACTCAGACATCTATGATGCAGTTTGATCTTTAAAAGGTTGTGTTCAACTTTGGGTGTCAGAATATAATGACAAATAACTGAATAACTAAACAATTATTTCAGCTGTCAGACTGACCAGTGGGGTAGTGGATAAGGTGGGAAAAGAAGAAATGTTGAAGACAGAGGTACCTACAATGCAGTCTTTGTATTTAATGGAAGACAGGGAATCGAACGATCCTTGGAGTGATAAAGCTTTTGTGATATTTATTGTGGCCTTGGTCATATGCACAAATATATTTCCCAATACTCAGAGCTCTACACTCAAAATGGCTACTTTTCTCTCTTGGAAAATTGGACGTTTAACATAAATGTGTGTACAGTGTGCCTTCTAATAAGCTTTAGGTAGAAAATGTTTTGTAACATGACTGGAAACCCGATGAGGAAACATGTTTGTCAACTTAAAAGTTTGTTGAGTAGAACATTAATAACTGTTATGTTTTTAACCATTTCACTTTTTGCCTATTATCTGCTGGAAAATCAATAGTAAATTTCAACAAATTAGAAGAAACAAACCAGAGGAATTGTTAAGTTATTTAATTGCTTTTAAATAAAGAAACAGAAGCCAGGCTCATTATAACTCACTGTCATTCTACATAAGCAATATTTTAATTATCACACCAAAATCATGATTTTCATATACAATCACCTGTGAAATTACTATAGGGCTATGTCAATTGTAAAAATTTATTGTTAAATGAAAATACTGTGATTGAAAAACACATTTAATCCACGGAGTCTTTCAAGCATTTCAGCTTAATAACACAATGCAAGTGTAATATTATTGCTTTATCTTTGCAGTCACAAAGTTGACTTGACTATATGCTACACTGTGGCTTTCATGTTGAGACATCCTATGCCAATAATGCAGAAAAGCAGTGAACCTCTGAAATGAAAATGTGGTCTCTCCCTACTGTGTATCATTGTTACACTGTCATAAAGTTGAAAAATGTTTTGAGTTGAGTCATGGTAACTTGCCAACTATCTCTTTTCCTTGGGTTTTCTTCTTCACCGTGTAACCTACACTCTGCTCAGTAGAAGCAAGCACTCAAGGACATGATTTAGATGATACTATCATGCACTGAGTTTTACTTAATAGTCTCAGCAATAAATCAGGACATATGCATAACTCATGTAAATTTATCCTTTCATTAATTCATACCTGTGATCTCAAAAAATATTCAAAGACTAATAAACAAAAGGAAAAAGGGCCTTGGGTTGGCTTGCAGACATTGCATAATATATCAAAGCCATGAATCTTTGCAGTGTTACAGTGG
Organism: Micromys minutus; assembly: GCF_963924665.1. Lineage (NCBI taxonomy): Eukaryota > Metazoa > Chordata > Mammalia > Rodentia > Muridae > Micromys > Micromys minutus. The sequence continues at coordinate 136,181,138 of NC_137969.1, forward strand.
CATTCTCTGGATTCTCTGCTGAAGAGATAAATGTGGGGAAGAATAAATATATTAATGGGAAGAGTGTTGAATGCTAACTTTTCACTATTTGCTTATCTTGGAAATTATGGAGACCCAAGAGGCTATCTTCCACTTATTCATGGCCATTGATTGATAGTTTAGTTGTGTTAGTAGGGATTGGCAATGCAGTAAGAATGGGAACTCATTTGGTTAGTGGTTTAGACCCTGTAAGCTCTGGGGCTCTGGTTGGTTTATATGGTTGCTTTTCCTATGGAGTTGCAAATTCATTCAGCTCCTTCGGTCCTTTCCCTAACAAGGACTAAACCACCAACAAGAGAACACACATGGAGGGACCCATGGCTCCAGCTGCATATGTAACAGAGGATGACTTTGTCAGACATCAACGGGAAGATAGATCCTTGCTTCTGTGAAGACTTGATGCCCCATTGTAGGGAAATGCCAGGGAGGTAAGGCAGGAGTGGATGGAAAAGTGGGTGGGAAAGCACCCTAATAGAAACAAGGGGAAGGGGGATGAGGTAGGGGGGTTATGGAGGGGAAACCAGGAAAAGAGATAACACTTTAAATGTAAATAAATAAAATATTCACTAAAAAAGAAAAAGAAAAATGAATGTATACTTGTTGAGCAGGCAGTTTGGAACAGTACATCAAAAGATTTGAAGGACTTTAAGAATATTCACTTTTCATGTGAATTATCAACTGCTTGTTCTAACTGCAGATATGACCAACAGTTCTTTCCTACTGTAATCAGCTAATAAATGGCACAGATCATGTTGGAACTGATTCGGTTCTCTTTTCTACATGACAAAAAATTATGTGCTGGATCAACATATTCTTTGCATTGCTCCAGTTGAGCAGTTACTGGTTATATTAGACATTCAATGCACACTAAGTCAAGAGTCTTAATTTGGATTATATAGTAGGAGTCTAAATGGAATATAGCCATAGTAAATATAAGTGGACAACTTATTTATTTGTAGATTGTCCTGAAATTGTTGTTTTTTTAATATTAATTCCACTTCCCCAAGAAGGGGTGCCTAGTGATATGAATCCAACTGAACTTTCCCATTTTAATTAGTAAAATAAAGGAAAACCAGTGACTGGGCGGGGAGAGAGAAGAGAGAGGGCAGAGAGCTCAGAGTAGGTCAGAGGATGGAGGCTGAAGATCATTGTGGCAACATGGAGTTTCCCAAGTACGAGCTAGACCCAGGTGATATTAATTGGCATTAAATAGCTATGAATATTAAGGACTTTTTAGGTCTAGCATCTTATCTGAAGGGCAGTTTATATCTTTGTTTGATGTGATCTTGTTGTGTAGAGGGTTTGTGGATTGAGAGTTGAATACATAAACCTTTATGAAATGCTATCAGGCTTTAGAGTTATGTTTGTGTGGGATTTTGGGGTACAGAAATACCCCAGAAAAGAGGCAGAGAACAGGCAGCAGTAATCCACCAAGGGAAGGGAGTTGTGTGGACGAGTTGGGCCATAGTGGCTCTGACTGAGTGCCAGAGGTGTGAGTGGCTCCCGGCTCTGTATCATGGTCGGCCTGAGAAGTGAGAACTTAGGGCCGGCAAAGAGATAAACCGATTTATTATTTTTTAATATTTACTGCAACACTTATTTGGTGAAACATTGATTAAAACTAATATATTCAACAATGAATTTTACAAATTTAGCCTCACTAAAATACATGATTCCTTTAAGTTGGAGTGCGTAGGTTGTCTTTTTTCTTTTGGGAGCAACGTTTATGGGCTAAGTTTAATGGCTTGTTTATCTTTATGATATCTATTTTATCAATACTTTCAGTCATCAGAATGATTTTATAGGGGCAGAAGTTACAGACACAGACACACCATGCATTGGATTAAGAGGGTTAGCTATGTACTTATTAAACTACACTAAAGTCTCGATTATTGGCAAGGATTTTACAAGACTATTAAAGTTTGTCTAAGATCATAGACAGTATAGTGTATCAAAACCATGAATTTTCACAGTGTTAAATGACTATCAGAGATGCATATGGGTCAGAAGCTTGAGAGGCTGCAGTGTCACCCTGCAGAGTATAGCCCATAATTATTGCTTATTGTTTTTTTCTTTTTTTTGCTTTTTGTTTGTTTTTGTAAAGAGATGGGAACAAATAGAAAGTTATACTATTACCTATGAGTTTACTTATTAAGATCCATTAGCAAAAGTGTAAGTTCCAAGGTCTCTAACTGTTGGTTTTTGTAGGCTTAGATATCTTAAAACTCAAGTGAAATTTTGTTGATTATGACACTCAATAATATTTTTATAGAACTCAGAGCTGAGATTGACACCTGAAGAAGTCAAAGTTCTCTAATGACTAAATGAACAAGATGAAGTTGTTGCTGGGTGATTGGGCCTGATTGGTAAAGAAAACAATCACCTGCATAATCTGTTTATAAATCAATATTTGAAATATAGGTGACATTAATGTCTGGTGACATTAAAACTAACAATAAAGTAAATCATAGAAGAACAAACTCCAAGGTTTTCACATCTAGAACCCTAATCTGGCTGAGGTAAAAACAAGCAAGCAAGCAAGCAAACAAACAAAAAAACCCTAAAAGACATAGAGTAGCTACAAACAGGTTGCTTGGTAGATTACAGTAGTCTGTGTCACCAGGCCTAACAGCCTGAGTTCGATTCCGAGGACCCACATGGTAGGAGGGATGAACCGAACCCTAGTCTTTACATATGTGCCATAACATTCCCTGATGTATAAACTAAATAAATGTAGCTTTAAAAAGAAAGATAAATGTTACAGAAAAAATCTTATCTTGAAATCATTAGTTTTATTAAATAAATGAGCAATATAATGTTCATTCATATCTATAGAATACCATATACATACATATACAAACTGACATAGTATTCCTCCTTCTCCAGTTATTTTAAATAGACACATTTTTATTTATTACTTAGTCCATGAGGTAGACATTATGAAGATGACAGCAGGAGATACTTCGAAAAGCAATGATTGTCACCTTGTTATCTTAAGTTTCTGGGGCTTAACTTTGACACATTTTCATACATAGGACATTTTAAGTTTTATTTGTCAAAACTCTGCTCGCATTGTGTTACACTGGGGCATTTTCTTATTGTTTGAAGTTTAAATGTGGGAGAAAAATATCTAGCATCGTGGGAAGGTCAGGAAATAAATAATCACGGGCACTTGCTACCTTTTGTGGCATAAGCTTATCTTACATCCATCCACTGAGAGTTTTCAGGGCTGAGAATCTTATCTCTTCCAGATAGACGTTCTTCATCCGAGTTTGCCTGATAACAGCACAGTAGATATGTCATCAAACTTCTATGTGTCAGGAACATTGCTCAAGGCTTCTTTCTGTTTGGAAGAGAGTGAGGTCTGAAGAAGCACTCAGAATCTGCCTTCAAATGTGTCAGAATCTGCTGGAGTTATCTCTACTCTTGGGATAATACAAATCACAAATCCAGAGCATCTGCTCAGTAGCAGCCTAGGGTTTCCTAGGAACTGGTCCTAGGCCTGTAAGACACAAGAGGTCACATAATGATCAAAATTTGTACTTCTGTATGTCTGGTAGAGGACATTCCATACATTTGTAAAAGATATGTACATCTATGGCCAAGGTGAAACAGACACATACAATATGATTTTTTCCTTATATGTGCCGCACAAATTGCAGTGTTCCATGTGTCAATAAACCCAAAAGGAAAATAATCTGGAGAAATACATGATTTGCATATATACATGACAAACTGAGTGTATATGTGAATGACATGAGGTAACACATGTATATATGACGTTAATTCAGTTTAAATATTCATTCATTTAACTTCTAGTATGACAATTTTCATATTGTGCTTCCTATGCCTATTTGGAAATATTTTGCAAATATTCTTAATATAATAAAATTGATTATATTTTCAACATCAACGGACATTTTTAAAATTAATGCTGTAACATATCATTCTTTTTCTACTTCCTATATCAGTATGTGAGTGTGTGTGTATATATGTGTGTATGTGTGTGTTTATGTGTGTATGTATATGTGTGTGTTTATGTGTGTGTATGTTTATGTGTATGTTTGTGTGAGTGTCTATGTGTGTATATATGTATGTTTGTGTGAGTGACTGTGTGTGTGTATGTGTGTGTGTGTGTGTGTGTGTGTGTGTGTATGAGGGTGAGTGCCCATAGATACCAGGAAAGGCATCAGATTACTTGAAACTGGAATTAAAGAAGGTTGTGAGACACCTGTTTTGAGTGCTGGGAACCAAATTTTGAGCCTCTGAAAAAAGAGCATGTGCTCTTAATGCCTGAACCATCTCTACAACCCAAAACATGTAACATAAATGCTCTTTTAAATGGTTGAAGTTCTTTGTTCCTATCACAAACTATGGTCAAATGATTCTGCTAAGGAAAAAGAGTGATGTCAGAAGTGAGAACTATCTACTTATTTAACTTGATTATGTCAGAGCAAAACTTTTCACACTCACAGATTATTCCAGCCAACAAACTTGCTTTCTAGGACACCATATTTTTGCCTGAATGGTTAAGGCCTTGTTCAGTGTTAGGAATTAAGAAGTGTGTAAATATTGATGGTTAATCCTGATATTTGCCAGAAAAAAAAAACAAAAATACAAAACAAAAACAAACAAACAAACAAAAAAAAAACAAAAAATGTCTTACACAGTTTTGAGCCACACAGTTTTACCAAACTTTAAGTAAATACTAACCATAACAGACTTTGGTCAGGGCCAATCCCTGTAATTCTCAACTTAGTTGTCCTAAGAAAAGTGTTGCAGAGGCTTTTTCAGGACAAACCCATAAGGTCACTGGCTTTTCCTTTGGCTTTGTAATTTTCGAGGAACTACAACTCCCAGCATTCCAGAAAGTTAAGCAGGTGGGATTTACAGGTGAACCTTTAGTCTCACATTGACAACTTAGATTGCTGTCTTGTTTCTCTTGGAATGTGAATTATAAAAATGAGGAAGCTTTTTAAAACATCTGTCCAGTTATTTTCTTGCCATTTCTGTATGTTCTTTGCAACTTTCTGTGCTGATTTCTGCTGGATTCTTGTTCAAACTTTGGAAGGGGAAGTATTTGACACAAATAGTCCCAATGAAACCTGTCCCCTTGGTGTGCATGCCAGAGCTCTGTTCTGTGTCCTTAGGGGACATATAAAAAAGCAATAGTGTGACCTGCAGGGCTTTAGGGACTCATAAGGCCCGTGGAAGGAAGTCTGTCATTTACATTGCAGTGTATGTGCATTTCTGTCACCAGCATACATTGCATGGGACAGAAAAGACATTTGCTCCTCTACTCACAGGAAAACTAGCTTAGCAGGCGAAAACTAGTTCTCCCCCTTTCTGCTCATGGACTTGATGGGGATGCTGCACAGTATGAAGCCATTTGAGGGTACCAATGACATGTGTTTGCATTAAACAGAATTAAATTAAATTTTAATTTGTAGCTTCACTCCAAATTAGAAAGGCAAAATAAATAAATTTTAAAAAGCCCTCTGTTTTGTCAAACACAACTCTTTTAAATTCCATTAACAGCAATATAGCAAAAAATAATAATTAAAACAAAACTTGTCTCTGCCCTCTTAAAGGGCCTGCTTTGTAAGCTTTGGCTCACAATTTCAATATGAAATTTCCCTAGCTACTCCATTTACGAGAGCGGCTTCATTTAGTGATGGCATTTTATGTGCTTGCTCTCCATTTGTAAACCCAGCCCCGCTCTTTAGGAGCAGGAATGGACACAATTTAATTCTGTTTATTATAGAAATCAAGGGCTTTTGGAAGGAGCTTGTGAGCAGCTGTTTAATATTGTCTTTCTGTTAATATAGAGGTTCATTTCTCACGGCCCCTGTGGACAAGGCAGTTCAGGAGATTTCCAGAAACTCTTTCTGCAACTCTGCAGGTCAGTGCCAGGATTCAGCTTTGGAGAAGCTTTGCTGTTAATTGGTGGGGCTGGCTGTTTTTGGCATGTGTCAATTTAGACCCGTACTCCAGTAGGCTTTCTGGGGATTCTACCTAGAACACATCCCTAATCAAAGGAGAAAATGAAAACATTTTTTTTTACACAACACCCCCCAGCAATATTTTCATCTCTTGTAGATGGATTCAGTAAAGGGGAATATTTTGAAATGGGGACAGGCAGGGATTATCACTTCCTCTCTCAGGTAACTGTTTTTAATAGGTGAGGAAATTGAAGATTTAAAAAAAAAAACAATCTAGGTAAAATCATTGAACCAATTTTCAGGTTAGATGATGGTTTTAGTCATTTTATTTCTAACAGTAACTGATTAAAATTACATTTACACAAAGACAATCTTCAGATATGGCATTGATACTTCCCCATGGTGACATGGATCAACCAATTTGAATTGGTGGGAAAAGAATCCGGCATTAAGCCATTGTTAGTTTTTGAGGCAGGGTCTTAGGTTGTCATGTGACCCAGCTGGGTCTTCATTTCACTATGTAGCTGACAATGACTTTGATCTCCTGATATATATGTTTCCACTGCCCTGGTTCTAGGATTGTAGGTATATATTGTGTACTGGCTGGTTTTGTGTCAACTTGACACAAGCTGGAGTTATCACAGAGAATGGAGCTTCAGTTGGGGAAATGCCTCTATGAGATCCAGCTGTAAGGCATTTTCTCAACTAGTGATCAAGGGGGGAGGACCCAGCTCATTGTGGGTGGTACCATCCCTGGGCTGGTAGACCTGGGTTCTATAAGAAAGCAGGCTGAGCAAGCCAGGAGAAGCAAGCCAGTAAGTAACATCCCTCCATGGCCTCTGCATCAGCTCCTGCTTCCTGACCTGCTTGCATTCCAGTCCTGACTTCCTTTGGTGATGAACAGCAATGTGGAAGTGTAAGCTGAATAAACCCTTTCCTCCCCAACTTGCTTCTTGGTCATGATATTTTGTGCAGGAATAGAAACCCTGACTAAGACACATTGCCATGGTTGGCTTTTCCATTTAAGAGCTAGTGGAACTGTGTAGCAGGGATCTTAAATCTGAAGGTCTCTCCATTAGAACCAAGAAAATGGCAGCAATTATATTTCAAAGTTGCCTCAACCTCATGACTTGGAGAAGCACACTTGGCTAGGCACAGTGGTACATATCTGTAATCCTAGTACTTGGGGGACTAAGACAGCAGGACTTACCTAAGTTTTAGACCATCCTGGGCTGAACAGTGACACCCAATCTGTAAAACAAAATAAAGCATAGTCAATAACAACCATGAACAGCGCTAATCAGATGATTTACTAATTCTTAAATAAAAATGTGAATATGAGAAATACTGATTTTTCTTTAACAGGATGACACTGAGAAAAATGATGAAATGAATTAGCATCGTGCTATATCTAACTTTTTGACTAGGCATTCAATTTTAAAAGTGTTGCACGTGTCAGTAGATTTCTCAAAACCTGTATCCTGAAAGTGGGGTCTGTTGTTTTCCTTAAGACCAGATGGGATGAAATTGCATTAAGAGTATTTTTTCTTTTTTTTAAACATGTTTTTTTTTTTTTTTATTTACTCACCTGCTGGCTTTATTACCCTGTTTAAAATTATAAATCCTAATGTTCATTAGCAAAATTTTTGTTTGGAAAGGGGCGGGAACAGAGTGTTGTCATGTAGCTCAGACGAGCCTTGATTTCCAAGTGTTCTGGCTGCAGCCTCTATGTCTGCATGGCTAAAGAGCCCACGTTTTGCATGGAGATGCATAAAAAGCTGCAGAAACAATGGCTTGAGAATAAGATAAAAGCTGGAGTGATAATCCAGGAAGCAGTAAAATGCCTGCTGCAGGCCTTGAATATGGTCCCTATGTAAAATTAAAATAAAGATTATCAAATGTAGAGAGCCGTTTGTGCCGCACTCAAACATGGCGCCGGCTTCCTGCGGATGATCCAGCAAACAGAGCCCAAGAGACTTAGTGCGATGTGCCACATACGCCCGCTCTCGGGGGCATGCTAATGAGTTACTGGAGGGTGCATCAATCAGGTAGCGACACGAGTCTCCTGGGCATATATAAGCAGTGCATTTTTCTTCCAGGTGGGATCCCCTGCTCAGAGTATTGTACAATAAAGGTTGTTCGCAGAAGAATCCTGTTTGTTGCACTCCTTTCCTGCCGGCGGGACGTGGGGCGCGGGACAATCAAATGACATGTTGACATGTTATCTGTGTTTTGTTCTAGTAGCTGTGTTAGCCTTTTCATTACCATGGAAAACACCTTAATAGAAACAACTTCATCAGAAGAGGGTTTGTTTGGTTCATGGTTCCGGAAATGACTGTTCATAGTTTTTGGCTACTTTGATTCTGGTGCTGAGTTGAGACAGAACATCACATATGATATATCACTGGAAGAGACTTCTTAGTACCTGTCAGGCAGTAAGCAGACACACACACACACACATACACACACTCACACAGAGAGAGACAGAGACACAGACACAAAGAGACAGAGACAGGGAGAGAGGAGAGAGAAACAGAGACAAAAAGACAGAGACAAATACCCAAAAGGGGACAGAGAGAGAGACAAACACAGAAGACAGACACACACACAAAGAGGAAGAAGGTTAGACAGAGACAGAGACACAGAGAGATAAAGAAATGCAGGCCAGGAGGGAGGGGAGGAGAGAAGGGAAGATGGGAAGGAAGAAAATATCCTCTTAAGCTCTATTTCTGTCTAGGCCTACAGCCTATGGAATGGTAACACTCACATTCAACACACATCTCTGTCCTTATAACGACATAGTCCTATACACCCACAGGTATGCTTTACTAATCTAGGTGATTCTCAGTCCAATTAACTTACAGTCACGGTTTACCACAAGAGTAGTGCTTCTTGAGTTTGGATTCCAAAGCGATACATTTCAGTTTCATCTCAGATAAATTATTGCTCAAGAGGTTGGTAGAGTAAGGCACTGGAAATAATTTATTAAGAAAATTCTTTAGAACAAGTTAGTAATTACATATGAACTTAATTTTTAATAGGAAAAATGTTTAATATAAAATCTTAAGAGCTGAGGATTTTGGATATTCAACATTCACATATTCTTAAGACATTAGCGGGGGTATAGTGGATGAATGGATATTGGGCACTGAAAGAGTAATGTCTTTGTTTGTTTAAACCCTTTAAGCCCATTTGTTTGCACAGTCTTATAAGTTTGAGTATAATGCCAGAATAAATACATGTATGTCCAAGCAAGTGGAACAGGAAAAAAACGAATGGAGTTCTCTCTCTCTCTCTCTCTCTCTCTCTCTCTCTCTCTCTCTCTCTCTCTCTCCAGACATGTATATATCTATAATATATATATATATATATATATATATATATATATATATATATATAATAAATCCATAAATCCATAGCAGGAGGCATACGAATGAGAACATTGGAAAAATATTCAAGTAGAACTTGACTTCAAGTTTCAGCCTCTGGTTACATTTGTTTTCTTTAAGGCACTATTTATAGCTGTTTTCTGTGAATTAAAACACACTTTCCTGGGTGGAGAAAGAGTGCTTATTACACTCCTCAGTAGGAAAAAAAACTAAGAGACTCAAGAAAATCAGAAAGACAAGATTCACAAGGCCCATCCAAGCGGTTGTATACAAAGTAAAAGAGAGGTCTCTTCCACCAGCAGAGCTACCAATATGTCAGTCTGGATATATCAAGGATGCACAATTACCTAGTGATCACCATGTTGCGGGGTGTGAGAACACTGAAAAAAATGACCAAAACTACACTTTTCCTTGAGAACTCTGAGAGAGTCTCCAGGACAAATGCAGCTGCCATCTACCCCATTCTTTCAGGTCCTAAGGGCCAAGGTCCAGGAAACAAAAGGTTGGTGAAAATTAAAGAAGGTGTCTTTTTTGAGATGTCTTTTAGTCATTCATGTTCTTATCAATACAGCTCAGCTCTGCTTCAAGTAATTCCAAGAAGTCACTGGGTTACCAAGTGAAACTTGGATAGATTGCCTTCTCTGGTCAGTCAGTGATGCCATATTTAGGGTTAAAAAAAGTTCATTTATGTCTCCTCAGGAAAAGTCACATAACAAATAAAAAGACATAATAGCTCTGTCTATAAACAATCCTCTGATCCTTTAAAAGTTACTCTATGGTGACCTAGAAAATGAATGAACTGAGATAGCAAACCTGCCAGCAAATGACAGCCAACAGGGCGGTGGCTTGGTGGTGGCTCAGTAGATAAACAGTTGAAATAATTATATGAGGACAAGTGTTTGGATCCCCAGAAATCACATAAGACGCTTGACAGGTGTGCTGGCCATTTGTGATTCTAGCAAACAGAAGGTAGAGGCAAAGGAACCTGGGGCTAGCTGGCTACCTAAAACAGATAGCCCAGGTAAGCCACAGGTCAATCAAAAGTCTCTGTCTCAATAAGATGGAGGGTAACTATAGAAGACACCCAGTGACAACTTCATGCTCCTACATGCACAGCCATGTGCATATGTAGAAAGTGCCCCCGGCACATTCCCACACACGCAAACATGCATACTTCAAGTACAGTATATGCATGTACATATAGACATACATACAAATGTATTTACTTTTGTCTTCATGGGAATGATAATATGTTTTAATCAAATAAACTTCACTATTAAGGTTTCAAGGACCATGCGATGTTTATACTCATTTAAAAAAGACGGGGCTGATAGGAGCATGTCATTATTCTATTTGGGAAGGAAGAAAACTAAATTCATATAATCTGTCTGTCAATAGGTAGTCTGGACCTAAGTAGAGAGAAAAATCAAGTGAACTCCTTGAAAATATCATGCAAGTATTTTTCCTAAGAGTTCTATCTATCTATCTATCTATCTATCTATCTATCTATCTATCTATCTATCTATCTATCTATCCGTCTATCTATATACCTCTCACAACAATATCTTGCAGAAGAATAACTCTTTCACCTTCTATACAAGGAAAATACTGTTTTCCTTTCCTAGCTCTGTAGCATTGCACCTGTAGTTGAGCTTAGGAGGAACCCATCACCTGAAACCTTCACATTTTACTTCCTTGATCTGATACATGGAAACAACTTTTTAAACAGATTAAATGTTACACATGAACATGATACAACATTAGACCTGCTCTATATTTTTATGAATGATGTAGGCAACTGTCACAAATGACTTTTATATATGTTTCTGGCGATCTGTTACAGCCATCCAGAGGCAGAACGCACAGAAGTGGTTACACTCAGCAATTCTGCTTTAATAAGATTTCAGTCTAATTAGATGTGCTTAAAGTTTCAAATAGCTTCTGGGGTCAAAGGCCAACTTTTTGTGTGCTTAGTTGAGCTGAACTTTTGAACTTCTAAATTTTCTTTTCAGAGGTTGAGAGATTGTTCTAAAGAAGCAATTTGCTTGATCTGGTCAAGAATTCTTCATTTTTTTCTTGTAAAGTAAACTGCTAAATGTTATTTTGATATACCTTTTCATCCAGCTAGCGAGAGGAATAACCACTGCTTAACAAAAATCATAATTATTTTTCTAAGGTAAAGAATGCATATTTTAAATTGTATTCTGCTTTTTAGGTGACTTCATTTACCTAAGATAAGCTTATGGAATGATGTACACTTTGACTATAAAAATAAAGTCTCAGTTGAATAATCTTTTTATAGCAATTTCCTTCTTTGTCATAATACACTTATGACTAATAACTTTTTATTAAAGTTTTATCAGTCTCATTTACGGAAAAAAAAAAGATTCCAATGCTGAAGGAATTAGCTGACTCCCCCGTAAGTCCTTCACCTGAGATCTTTTGTTTATTATTTAAGTTCCTAAAAATTAATTACGCTTTTTGTGTAGTATACATGCATATGTATGTCTATGATATAAAGGCACATACATGTGTGTACATATACACCTGGATGCTAACGGTATCTTCTGTCTTCTTCCTGGATCACTTCCTACCTTATTTCTTTGAAATTGGATTTCTGTCTGACTAGGGAGCTCATTGACTGGCTAAACTAGCTGTCAATCAAGTTTCCCTGTACACTCCTATCAGGTCTCCTCACCACTAAGGTTAGAGACCTGCACCAGCACAATGGCTTTTAGAAGGGTGCTGGGGACTAGAACTTTGGTCTTCACACTTGTGTGGCAGGCACTTTATCACTGAACCATCTCCCAGCCCTGTCTGAGAACATTTGTTAAGCACAGTATTCATCATATGCCAGGACTACTTAAAATCTCAGCAGTAGGGATGTCTAATGAATAACACTGAAGCAAATGGATTCCATTTGCATGATACTAATGACAAATTTGAGCAACAGTGTGTCCTGAACTGGAGTTAGGAGTAGAAAAGCCTCCACCTAGGGAAAAAAACAAAAAAACAAAAAAACTGAAACTAAAACTAAAACAACAACAACAACAACAACAACAAAAAAAAAAAAAAACAAACCAAAACAAAAAAAAAAAGAACAAAAAACTGCCTCCCAAGACAAAGTGTGAGGCCAGACTTCCTGCTTTCCAGTTCCTTCTCTAGCCTGTCTGAATTGCTGGAGCTCTCCCTCTAACTTTATTTACTCATACTTGGGAAGAGACAAATCAGATGAAAATATAAAATTTGGTTGTTGTTGGGCAGTGAATGTTGTAGCATGTGCAAGGCCTTAGGGTGTGATGTTCAGGGCCGCACAAAGCAAAAACCAAAATCAGGCTATTAGGCTCAGAAACCTGATAGACTTAAAGGACATTTTAAGGCCTTTGGTTCATTCAGTGAAGGCACTGTTTTCGCAGTGTAGGTGAATGCCAAGACACTGAGGTGGAGAGCGTGATTGGGAGAGGAAGCACCTCATGGAGCAAGGGGGGGCGGGGGAGAAAGGCAGTGAGGTGGGGTAGAGATAGCATTTAAAATGCAAATACAGAGAATATCCAATAGAATATTTTTTTAAACTTTCCTCTGATGCTTGAGTGTTGGAAAGATAGTTCTGCGCCATGCCAGTATCACTCTCTAAAAAATTCTAAAAGTTAAAAAAATTGTTTGAAATAAAACCTGTTTCTTTGATCCACAATGTCAGGAAGAGTGACAGCTCTTTGCTACTATCTCTTTAGTGTCTGACTGAAGGGAAGGAGGGCCGATCCCCCAGATGCTCTTGTGCACACATTACAGGAATAGTACACATCCTATTCTGCAAACCTCTGCACATGTAATGGGCGCAGAGACACATAACATTCTGGCATTATTTTAAAAACAGTTTTTGCCCTCATGAACCCTTACAGGTTTGGGCGAACACACCCAAGCATCTCTGATTGTGTTTGAGAAGTTTTGCTCCAGGCTTCTAGACACTCTGAACTTGCCCGCACATCACTCAGAGTCTGAGAGAGCAGTTACGGTGTCTTGCTTAAAAGACAAGTGTCATGCCCATGTTTCTTCCAAGTTCAGCTTCTGGGAGCTGAGGAGCCATGTTCAGACCCATGGAACGGCTTTAAACTATTTGAGTTACTTAAGCTGAAGGTAGAAATTTAGTAATGGAGTCAGTCACTATACTATTAAGAATTTCTACATTCATTGTGTGAAAACTATCAGGACAGAATCTCTGAAAACTAATTGGACATCTCCCTCTTCTCAGGGCATTTTATGGAAATTACAGAAAGAAACAAAAATAACCACCTTCCACCCCCCAAATAAACCACCAACATCAACCAAACAAAACAAAACCCTCATAGAAACAACAAAGGAGCAACAAGTTCATCAATCATCAAAGAGAGATTTCTTCAGCACAATACTTAAAGGAGTTTGGAGAGAGCTGCAACACACAAGATTAAGGAAGAAAGAAAGGAGAAAACTTTGGCCCCAGGCAGTAGATGTGTAAGTAAGCATAGATCTTCTGAAGTCCAAGGTCAGAAGCAGCTCGTAGGAGAAATGAATATAGGCCGGGGAGAGCAATCAGTGCAGTGATTCATTAAGCAGCTGCCTGGGAACGGCCTTTTTCTTTCTTTAGTAAATAAATAGTCTGACAGCAAGGATTTTTACCTCTAGGCTCAGTTCAGAGAGCTAGTCCGGAAAGGGTTTGTAACCAGCCCTGGGGGAGGGGGAGCTGTTGCATTCAGAAAATGAAACACAGAGGAATTGATGACAAATGGACTTGTTCGGTGGATATAAAGAAAAAAATTCACACACACACACACACACACACACACACACACACACACACTCACACACTTTTAAATTTGTCATATGCTGTTGGGAGAAATGACAGTCTCCAGCTGGCAGTCCTCTAGTTTGTTATCCACATAGTCTATCCGCATGACTGACACTTTCTATTAACCCCAAACTCCATGCAGAGCTATGGCCCACTAAGGGGCCAAAATCTATCTAGTCTTATGTTTGACGGTATCCAGATCTGTCCTAGAATAAGCATCTATAGACAAAATCCATAGGAGCTAAGTAGACTAAATGACCTTGTAATTTGTAAAAATAAAAACGCATTTCATGTGCTGTGGGTCTAATGAGCAAAGAAAACCTTTGGGGTATAATCACCAAAGCCACAGTTAGGAGTAGTGAACACTTAGGTAAGACCCAAGCCTTTTCTATATGCTTTTCTGTTGTTTGCTTATTCGTTTATTTCTAGTTGTTTAAGACTGGGTTTCTCTGCATAGCTCTGGCTGTTTTGAAACTCACTTTGTAGACTAGGCTAGCCTTAAACTTGCAGAGATCCACTTGCCTCTGTGCCTGAACATGCTCTGTTATAGGAAGTGCTCTGGTTTTATAAGAAGCAGAGTGAGGTTTACCTCATGATTGTTAACCTTTGAGTTCACTAAATGAACAGACAATTAGATGTCTCCACACAGAGAGACAGGAGCTGGGCGGTTTGTGGCTTTGTTCACTTGTGTGGATACAGTTTTATGAATGTCTGGAGTCTCTATTTTGTTGTATTTGGTATAGCAACAAACTATAAACAGATTATTTGATTATCACTGAGAAAGAAAAAAATATCATCAATAGTACTATGGCCTGGTTCATTATTTTTATTGATTTTAATTATTTACTTATTAAAATAATGCTTCACAGTTTATTTCAACATTAGGTTTTCATCATTATATCCAAAATAAAAGCTGGTGGAAACAATGATTTTTTAGTTTGGTTTTGTGTATGTGTGTGTGTGTGTATGACGTAGGTATGTATACATGTTAATGAATTTGTGTGCATGTGTGCCACACTGCATGCATCAATAACAAAGAACAGACAACCTTGCGAGTCTGTTCTTACCTTTCATCCTATGTGAAGCAGGGTCACTTCTGTACTGCTGATGAATCAGGCTAGCTGACCAAAGCTTCTAGAGTGTGTCCCGAATCCGTGTCTGCTTGAACAGTGGGACTGTAGATGTATAGTACTATCTTTGACTTTTACATAAATTCTGGGGATTCAAACTCAGGCCCCTATTAGTGCAGTAGAAAGGGCTTTCCCCACACAGTCATCTTCTCAGTCTGAAGTAAGTATATTGATGTAGCTTTAGAGTCACAATTCAGCTGACATGTCTGAATCCCTTTCGGTGTGACAAATGACTCTGCCTTTCTGCATGTTTTCCTGGTCTGACCCATGAATAAGAGTAATATGATATTTAGAAAGCGTGCTCTTGGGGCTGGGGAGATGGCTCAGTGGTTAAGAGCACTGATTGCTCTTCCAGAGTTACTGAGTTCAGTTCTCAGCAACCACAGGGTGGCTCACAACCATCTGTAATTGAATCTGAAGCCCTTTTCTGGTGTGGCTGAAGACAGTGTAGTCATATACATTAAATGAACAAATAAATCTTTAAAAAATAATGTTCTTTTATTCTTTATGCAATATTTTTTCAAGTTTGCAGATGCTTTATCTGCAGTTATTTAAGAAATTTTCCATTTAAAAATATGAGTGTATGTGTATATGGGGGGGGATGTGCCCTTGAATGTGGGCATCTAGGGAACACTAGGGGACATCAGATTTCTTGGGAGCCAGATTTACAGTTGGCTGTGACCCACCTGAGGTGGACACTGAGAAACAAATAATTTGGATCCTCTGCAAGAACAATCAGCCATCTTTACCACTGAGCCTGTTCTCCTGGAACCCTTCCAGCAAATTCTGATATGGATACACTCTTGGACTCTTCAGAAGACAAAGAGAAATCAGAGGTAATCATTTTTCCTTGAGGAGTGATGTCTGGTTTATTATTTATTAATGGAGCTATACAGAGGGACAGGTTTTCCCTGTGCCATTGACCCAACAACCAAACACAAAGACATAGATGCTAACAACAGAAAGCAGTCACCTTATACAACTGCACTGACTCTGTGCAGGGCACATGGGTATCAGAAGAGACTGCCTATGGGAAACTAGCAGTGTGAACAGAACCTGAAGCATCACCCTGTGTGTGTATCATCTACAAACACTGTGATTCTTACTCTAAAAACCATGATGTGCCTTCTGAAGCCAGCCTGTGTATAAAACTAACTCTGCCTAGTGCGAGGTTTTGTAGGTATTTTGTTACCTCCTTTTCTGGGAAAATTTCACTGCACACTGGTGTCCATGTTGATTTTTTTTTTTTCATTTTCAAGCTGTTTACTATACATCTTTTTTATCACTAGCTTACAACATGGTCCCTATAATTCCATGGGTATATTTTGAAGCATTTCTATTGTCCACCATGTTGTGACATTCATAGGAAATAACCAGAAATCCCATGTTTCAGCTCAGCTTCATTTTAAGACAGTATTTACACTCCTCTCATGTCCCTATTTAAAACAAAAGCTTAAGTTGGTGATATTTGGGGATTGTAAATCCAGGTCTATGTAGAATATAAAAAAAAATTTGGTTGCATTATTTAAAAACCTTTGTGCACGTTGGAAGGCAATAGCTGATAGAAAAGATCCATTCAGAGAAAGTCAGCTTTAGATCTTAGTTGTGTAAGTTGCATGCTACCTGTCTTTCTCATCATGGTGCTCCATGTTTTCCTCATATCTGCTGCTTGTAAGCTCACTTCTTTGTCCTGGGCATAATCACTGTTGTGGTTCCATTTTCTCAGTATCTCACAACTTCGTCACTAATAAATTAGTTAAGTAAAAACAGATTTGGGGATTTAGATAATTTTCTTGATGTGTGTGCTCACATGTGTGGAGACCAGATGATAACCTTCAGTGTCTTTCTTTGCGACCTGTTTACCTTTTCCTGTATAAACAGTCTCTTTTGGACACTCCTTACCTGTGTTAGACCAGCTGACTGTGAGCCACATGAACTTGCATAGCTTTGCATTTTGGTACTAGCATTACACATCTGTGCTTCCAGCCCCTTGGCTCTAGGGATAGAATTCAGGTTCTTATGTTTGAATAGCAAGCCCTTCACTGAAGATGCTATGGACAATCTTCCTTTAAAATTATATATATATATATATATATATATATATATATGAATTATATATATGAATTATATATATGAATTATGTCCATACACCTTTTCTCTCCCTAGGGTATGTCTGGCCCTCCAGAATATTTTCCTTTCAACTGCATATCTTTTCAACAAATATTTTTTTTGGTAGCCCATGGAGCACAATTGGTCTTATCAATATGCACATGGGTGTAAGGCCATCTACTGGGTCATAGACAGTCTACCAATGGCCATTCCTAAAAAGAAAGAATTATTCCTGACTATCAGCTGCCAAGAGCTCTTCAGCCAGAGGTCATGGGTGCTTGTGAGCAATGATTTCATCTATACTGGACTTTTGAATGGATAGGTCTTAAACAAGTCATGCATGCAATCATGAAGCCTGTGTACTTACGGGTGCAATGACCATCTTAGGCGCTGAAGAGTGTTTTACATCTCTTCTCCACATGTGTGGGTTTCAAGTTGTTTTTATCCCCTGTCCAGGATGCTCCCTGAGTGTTGGGGCAGGGTGTTACCAGATGGTTGATAACAAGGTCCCATGGTCATTTATATATTCTGTTCTTTGAATAGAAGGCACTTCCTTTAAAAAGAAGATAATTATATCAACTTGAACTGATTATTATTCATTTTAATTCCTATTTCAAATATTACAATGACAGAAATGGGTCCAATACATATTGATTGAGGAAATTTGAAATGATATAATCTTGTTACAACTTAAATGCATAATTTTCCAACATATAGTGAGATATATTGTATTAAATACAAAAACATATATTGTATTAAACATTTGATTAGGCCTCTTATAAATCAAACCTAATTTTGTGCATCCCTATGCCCTCTAAACCAGAATGACTTTAGTAGTCAGTTTAACCTAACCTTATAATAAATGAGAGCTATCCATCTGCCGTGATGTGGCTTTTTATTCTCTCTCTTTCTCTCTCTCTCTCTCTCTCTCTATGTCTCTCTGTCTCTCTGTCTCTCTCTCTGTCTCTCTGTCTCTCTCTGTCTGTCTCTCTCTCAAAAATCATGACATATCTCTTTTTGTCATGAGAGTTTCCTAGAGGTAAATGTTAACTGTTAACCTCAGTTCTGCCAGACAAGATCACACAGGTTCATTTACATTAGTTCCAATTCCCTAAATTAGGTACAAAATAAATCCCAAAATATTTTAGTAATTCTTTGCATAGTATCATATTGACTTGGTAATGTCATGTAAAATAATCGCTGTTATTCTGGGTTTTGTTTGTTTGTTTGTTTGTTTACAGTCCCAGGGCATTAAGCAGGTACTCTGCCACTGAGCTAGCCTTTCAACCCAAGAGGCATTGTTTGTTTCTTTTTGTTTAGTTGGGTTTTCTTTTTCAATAAATATTTAACGAAGCAGATTTTGAAAGTTTAGAGAGTTCACTAACTTTAAAAGCAGCAGAAAATTTATTTTGAGTGAATCTTCTGTTCATGTAAAACTTGTGAGTAGAGAACCTTAGTCATTAGGGTAGGGAAACCTGTGCGCAGTGGGCAAGTATCTTTTTAACACAGCTGTTGCATGCCCCCTATGATTTGCTTCTGTTATTCCTAAAATGTTTTTCTTTTATTTCTTTTAATTACTCTCATGCCTCCAGGGTTTTCCACACATGTCCCTATTACCAAGGAGCCCTCTTATTCTGAAAAGGACAGTCTTCTTGAGCTCATTCTTACCTCTCCCCTTCCTCCTGGACCCTTTCCTTCATGATGAACATCAAAAGTGACTCACATGTGTTTAAAAAATAGGTTTTAATGTTCACTTTGAAAAGCTTATAGAAACTTCTGTTGGCTACATCAACAGGTATCAAAGAAAGAAATAATTAAGAACCTCAGGACTAGTGTAAGCCTGAACTCCGGAGGCAAGAGACAGAATGATCTCTGAGCTGGAGGCTAGACTCATCTACAAGAGAGTTCAGGACAGTCAGGGTTACACAGAGAAACATTGCCTGAACAAACCAAACCAAACCAAACTGAACCAAACCAAAACAGCAAAACACTCACAAAACCTGCAGAACTCTGCATAAGATTGTTCACATTCACAGCCAGTATTTAGGTTCTTCTTTCTGTCAAACTATATTCTGACGCTGGCAGACTAGTCATAGCCAACACTATGACTTTCTTCTTCTTTGGGGATGTAGTAGTTATTTATTATGCTTCATTTTAACTTAATACATTTGAATAATAAGGCAAAAGGTAATTTTTAGAAATGCAAATGCTGTAAGTAATTTTTATGAATTAGATTTTTCCCCTTATTTGGTCATCTTTGTTTGGTAAAGAATCACGTACTTCTTCGTCATTAAACCTGGGGCCTTGAGGAATCACTAAGATGATATGTTCAGAAACAAACCCAACCTCACAGCTGACACATTCTTTGGTTTTCCTTGAAAGTGAACAACAAATACCCCAGCTTTTCAATTCCAGAGATGCTCTTGTCAGTGATGGTTCATAGAGACACAGGGAGAGCCTTCAACAAGACACATCTCTGAGCTCACGGAAGTCCTTCTGAAGGGATTTTAGAGTAAGGAATATGGTAACGTGTCTGTTATATGCTTTTTGGTGTGACTTGGAAATGTGTGGTTTTCCTTGGACTCATCCCAGAATTTGTGTAAAACTGAGGTGTGCAAAGGTGATAAAATCTTGACCTTGAGGCATTGTGCACATTGTAAGGGAGCTGCTTTTCAAACTGAGTTCATGTTAGGTCAGTCTCGGAGACGGAGTGGAGTGAGCTCAGCTCCTCATGGCTAAGCGCTAATGCCACATTTAGGAGGTTTTGCTGCAGCAGCTGAATCAACAGCTGGGATTCTGAAATCCCTAAGTTGCACATAGGATTTATCTTTCTCACCCACAAAATTATGCTCCTATATTTGCCATCTGTGTGTCACTTCTTATTTATGAAATTATAAAACACGCGATTTATGGGCAAAGTAGAGAAATGTTTTGGAAGACGATTTAAAAGCATAAGTTTGCAGCATCGGAATGCAGTTTATAAGACACGATCCATTAGGCAGAAGAACAGCTCATTAACAAAGAACTGGTAGTAGCCAATACCATTTGAAAGCTATTAGTAATTTGAAAAAGTGTCAGCCTCCAAGAGGCTATCTTCCTTGCAGATAACATCCAAAAAGCTGGTGAACAATTACTGTTACCAGAGCTTTTACAGTGGTGAACAATTGGCTCACCTAACTGCTCATTCTCCATGACATGACGCTCCCACTCTCTGTAAGCAATAGAGAAATAAAAAGTTAAGCTTAAGGCATCTTTGTGTGGCTTTGTCATTGGCCTCCTATTCAGAGGACACTGCTTTTGCTGGAGGCTTTCAGAAGAAAAAAGGGCTGCCAACATGTAGGTCACTTTGTTGGGAGATAAGAGTGTGAGAAGTAGGGGAACCTGACTCTCCAGGCAAGACTATAGAGAGGAGATGCAAATCTTCCACTGATGGGTCCCCTTGGTACCATTATCCCTGCTAGTCATAAATAAATGCCTCCCTGAGAAAGACTCACAGGGATTGTGCTCCTCTGAGTACTAACGGAAGGAACTCTTGATCTCTGCACGTTTCTGCAGGTAGTGTGCAAGCTCTCACACACTCTTCTCTCGTGAGCAGTTAGACTTAATTTTTAGGTCTCTGCATCATGGTCCTCCTACATTCATTGTTGATAGTATTTCATGTTGGAAAGAGGCTTTAGAAACGAACCTCTTGCAAATGAGAGGGAAACAGTTTTATGTCTACGTCTTTTCTCAAGACATATACCATGGTTGAAGTTCAAGTGGGAGAAGAGGATTTGTTGAAAATTTGAACATCTATTCAAATCAGCTCACTGGTTTGAAGAAGAGAGGTATAGAGAATCCAGCTCTAAATGTTTAAACTGTTCTTCTCTTTTGGTTTTGAATAGGACTTGATGTTAGTTTTTATTAAAAACAAAATAAAACAAAACATTTACTTTCTTTCAAAATAACATACATTATGAATCTGCTGTAATCTGAAGTTTGATAATCAGAGGTGGTTTTTGTTTGTTCTTCAAAAAAGATTCCCAGTGTCACTAATCTTATAAATGCATGGTTCTAATTTAAAATAATTGTTCTGCAGGAAAAAAAATATAAGCAAGTCTGTCACCAGAGGCTCTGAAGGAAGGGCAGGCTTCCAAGCCAATTATAAACAAATTGACCCTCTTAAGATTTTTTTTTTGTCCTCTGTAAAAACTCAGGCTTTGCCAGTGAGCTTCGGGGCTTTTATTTCCCTGACAGAAAAGCATAATTCTGAATGGACCACTCTCCTCACACCTCCTGATCCAGACAAGTAAAACCAAGTACATGCCTCACAAAGAATGATTGACTGAATTACCTGGGAATAACTGATCTATCTGAAGAAGGAGATTAGGGAAATGTGTTCGTTAGAGGTTAGCCTGGCTGGTCTTATGTAGATGTAGAAACAATAAAGCACAGAGAAATCAGTTGACAATTATTTAATTCTCTCTGAAGCATTAAACCATTTTCCAAGACTTTTAGTTTCTATTTTCCTTTCTTCCCTTCTCAAAAAGAGCTAATCAAACACTCAATTAAAATGTATATTTCATTTACAGAGAAACCGAATATAGCTCTGACGTACACTGAGCTTCTTTGGAAACAGATTTTTATTCTGATATATTTTATAAACATTATCAAAGGAAGTTCTGTTTTAAAATAACACTGATTTTATAATTTTTTTCTAAAGGGCAGAAAACACACACATACAACACATACACACACGCCACACTTATATACCTACCAACAAATACAGCCGTCTATCTAGTGTTATTTTGGGGCTATATAATATATCACAGGTAAAGCCATAGGGTCATAAGAATTTAATAATAATATGAATCAAATTACCTTGAGTTTTTACCTCAAGTAAAAGAATTGAGTTTTTCAGAGACTCTCACACACATGACAACTGAGACTATTAAGTCATTTTTGTAGTTGGTAGCAGACCTGAGTGTGGCTGGGATATCCTAAGCCTTATTTTAAAAGTAGAAGAAATAGGGGTAGTGAGGGCAGAGAACAGGGAAGATGCTTATTTACTGCATGTGGTCAAAGCAACAAAAGACTGTTCTATAGCCCTGAATGAATGCTGAGGCCTTGACTTAAAAGCCCTCTCTGGCTGTCATCCTCACACCCACTTCTGCCCCTCTCTGTTCATTCATGGGTTCCCTGTAACATTCATGGGTGTGCCTGTAACAGGAGCACCAGATACGTCTTACGTGTCGTCTTCTTCTCCACACTTACTCACTTTGCATCACCCTATCTTTGGCTTCCATATCTCATATAAGTTAAATATAAACAATTTAAGCTTATTTTTGTCCTCCAATTTTTATTTTAAAAATGCCCTTGGCTATTGGGTATTGATAAGAACACTAGAAAGAAACAAGTCAGGCATTCAGGAGCAGGGACCTCAACTGAGTCTTGGCCAGAAATTAAAATTTTCTTGGCTCTATTCTAGTTGGAAGCAAGAAGGAGGTGCAGGTCTCTGTTCTAATTTCTTCTTCTTCTTCTTCTTCTTCTTCTTCTTCTTCTTCTTCTTCTTCTTCTTCTTCTTCTTCTTCTTCTTCTTCTTCTTCTTCTTCTTCTTCTTCTTCTCCTCCTCCTCCTCCTCCTTCCATAAAACTGCCTCGAAGCTATCCAGGAGGGTATGAGTAAATGAAAAGTCTAGATGCTTGGGAAAGTGAAATAGAGGAACACTTGTGGGTAGCCAACTTGACTGACAGGCCCACTTTGCTTCCATTAAACAAGAAAGGGCTTACTAACCAGGAGACAAGATCTTCAGTGGAAACCTTTCTGAGATCCACTCCTGTTATTCAGGGCATAGATTGTTTCATGTTTCTTTTTCTCTCACTTTTAATAATCTTTCCAAATGTACATCCCCAGTTGTCTTTTCTAATCCACCATGACTTTGAAGGACATTGTTTTTGGGGGACTCCCAGTGCTCCGAACTATTAGCCACTTGGAATCAGAAACATATTTGTTGCTTTGAAGGAGTCACATTTTTTTCCAAAATCACTATGGTCAACATGCTTCTATATGCTGTCTTGCCTTAGTACTCATGTTTTTGTTGCAGAGTTTATCTATTCTTCTTGCTGACATATGGCAGGACTCAGGCAACTCCTTTATTTCAGTTGAAAGTCATTCTCAAGAGCTTTGGTATAATTGCCTTTGGAATTTTCAAAATCCCACTAGATAAGATCACTGATTTTATACCAATATATAACAAAATTAAAAATATGAGATAATGGATTTGCTTAACATTAGAGTCTTAATCAACTTACTGAAATAAATATGATTGAATTAGGGAGATTTCACAAGTAACACCTCATTATAAGAAACTGAAACCATGCAGATGTAAAAATTAAATAGGCTGTCTCCCATGATGTCTGTTCACAATATCTCTTTCTAAGCACGTAAAAACAGATGAGAACATACACAAGCATACCCCTCTTCCATGTGTTTATATAAATACAATTTATATAAATAAATATAAGTATTTATATCCACTTATTTATATAAACAGAATGAAAAAATGGATTATTGTTCCTACTTTTTTCCTCCAACCTTATCTTTCAAGTTAAAAATATGTTCAGAGAACATTCTTATGTTCAGAATAATTATCTTATTCTTGTAAATTGCTAGTTTCATTTTATATAGGAAAGCTATAATTACTGTGACTCGTTCCATATTCCCTTACACACCAGTATACTTTGTAATTTATATTCCTTACCATCAAGTAGATAGATTGTATATTGAGTTTTGTAAATACACAGGCAAATATTTGGAGACTATTGCTTCCAGACATAAACACTGGGATACTGTCTCACTGACGTTAAGGGTCTACCAGGTTTTGGTCAACAAATTACTAGTTTACCTTGTTACAATATATTTAAGAGCTTTATTTGTGTGTCCTATGAAAAGATGAGCTAAATTTAAAAATTAATGAAGTAAGTAAAGTAAAATATCTATGAATAATTTAGTTAATGATTTAATTTAGTTCAACATTTTTATTGGATTGTATATATTTTATTTTTATTTTATTGGAATATGGTCCCTGAGGAAACTTAAATCTTTCCCCAGGCATGATCAATCATATTTGCTGGCAAAATCAACTATCTTTTGTTTTCCTTTAACATGAGAACTTTGCTCTTTCATCAAAACGTGTTGTGCTTATGAAAGATTTGCTACCTCCAAGTCTTGCAAACACACAATTTAGATCTTTCATGTCTTCAGCTCTTTGAAAGATTCAGATTTTGTTAGATACAGTAAGAAGAGTAGATCTCAATGCACTGTTGTTCAATACTTCTAAGCAATTATATATGAAATGTTGATTAAACTGTCCCTTTTAAATTATTTCTTTGTTGTATTTCACTGAACACTTTCTTTTCTTCTTTAACTAGATATTTTTGGCGTTGTTTTGTCTTTGATCTCAAATCATTAGAATAATCTTTGGAATTTTGATCAGGATTGTATTTCATTTATAAAACAGCTTAGAAATAACTGACATCGTGTTTTGCCTCTTCAAAACACTTATTTAATTTCTATTTATTTTTGGGTTTTTTTCAGTGTATTACTTTTGAGTGTCTATCTCATACAGCATGGATATTCAATTTACTATTTTAACAAAAACTTGTAATATAGTTCATATTCATATATTCATTTTGATCAACTTTAATCTGTGCATATTTTTATGAATCCTAATTTAAAATGTAATATTTCTTTTAAAATATTTCATATAAGTAGAAATATGTCACTGCTGTCATTGTTATTTGTTCTGACAATTGATTTTTTTGTTTTTATTTATTGTTAGGTGTTTTATTTGATTGCACTGATTTTATTTGAGTCAGGATCTTTCTATGAATCCAGGGCTGTCTGAGAACACACTCCCCCATCTCCACCAGAATGCTGAGATTATAGTCACATATTACCATATCTAGTTTACTTATAAATACAAACATACATGTACATTTCCATATTCCTAAGGTAAGCTTAGTGATAGTATTCTATACATTAATTTATGAGTGTGTGACAATTTAATGTGAAGATCTTAAGAATATTGCTATTCTATTGCTACAGCAAGGGAAACGAGGACAATTCATAAATATCTCGTAAACTTGAACTACACCATTTTGCTTTTGTGTTGGTAAAATAGTACTGTAAATGTCATTTTAAACATAGTTCTATAGATATTTTTCTGCTCTATGCTATTGGCACACTCTTCCCTAAACTGTTTCTTTATATTCGCAGATAGCTCTTTTATTAGTTTGTATATATGAGATGGAATAAGAATCAAAGGATAGTATCTAATCTAAGTTGCTAATACCAACAAATTGTAAAACATGTTCAGATTCTTTCTGAAATAAATGTATATATTTTAGATATTTATGACCTATGAACTTGACATCTTAAAAGATAAATAGCCTTTGTGCTATGTGTGTGATTGTGTGACTATGAGTGTGTGCATGTGTGTGTGTGTATAACTGGTTGACACACGCTCAGAACAGAGGTACAAGAAAAATTGCAACAGTGTTGCTTGCCAAGTCAGCTCATTTTCCTGATTAACTTGGATATGTATTAATAGTAAAGTAAATTTTCTCATTAATATTTTATATAATTTATTTACTTACTCTTAATGAGACATTAGATTTATGGAAATTTCCCAAGGTGAAGTCAATATGCAGTCTTATAATTATAACTGTGAGTCTATCTAATTGGACTGTTAATAAGCTAAGTTTATGATTTACATAACTTTTTTTCTCACCTATTCTCTGAGAGAATTTACTTTAAAAAGTATATATGGAAAAAGTTTACATGAAAACTTGTGAGGCTGATCTTTGCTCACATTCCCAAATATAATGACCTTGTTGACAGCTATAAATGTATTCCAAAATAAATTTTGATAATGTAGAGAAATAAGTTAATTGAACAGAAGGTAGATTGATACTCCCTTTTAACTATGGATAACTGAATGTATCTCTCATATATAGTAACATCCTTATATTGATTCTGTAGTTTCAAAATTACAAAGCTCTATTTATTTAGCAACTTAAAAAATAAAAACTTATTTCACCTTTTGTGACAACCAGAGTCTTCATCCCCTAGCATCCATGTTTACTTCTAAAAAGTGTATCCCCCTGAATCCATTGAACTTGT
This sequence comes from Micromys minutus, assembly GCF_963924665.1. Classification (NCBI taxonomy): domain Eukaryota; kingdom Metazoa; phylum Chordata; class Mammalia; order Rodentia; family Muridae; genus Micromys; species Micromys minutus. The sequence continues at coordinate 136,207,731 of NC_137969.1, forward strand.
CCCTCTATCTTCCATTGATTGTATCATTTTTTACAGGATTTACATGAATTGATGACTGTCAAGTCTGTGACATTTTTTAAAAGCTGTTATTTCTTGAGATTCTAGGCAAACCTTGCATTTCATGAAAGGCAGGTACTGGATGACAGATGACACTTTTAAAGTGACATTGGGATTGGCAATGTGTCAAAATTCAGAGGAGGCATTTGGCAGGTGAGCAGTGTGGATGTGTGGGAGTAAAGAGTGAAGCAGGTGTAAAGAGAGGTTCTTAGTACTTTTGAGACTGAAACTTGGATCAGCAGAACCTAAAGGGAGTTGTATGAAATTCTTACCATTTTGAGGGCACAGCGTTAGGAGAGTCATCGGTCAGTCACATTTTTATAAATACTGACATTCAGACATTTTTCTGCTCACGAATTAGTAAACCTTTTGTGGTGTGGACTGTATCTTATACCTGGAACACCCCTGCCCTGTTTAACTAATGACATCAAATTCTTTATCTCACTTCTTGTTTGAAGCTATTGTCATCACCCCAGCCACAGTCTAAATCTACTCATCTGACTTTAAGCATTAATGTATAGAAATAGTCTTCAACTTATAACTTAAGACAGGAATAAGAAAGCTATTCATACCATTGGTCTTTTCTTGGATTCTATAACTCACTCATTTGCTTGAGAACTTCATCCATGACAAATTTTTCTGCTAGCATCAACACTGACATTGTTGTAAGTCAGAAACTTACCATCCCTGCTCCGAATTATTCTTTTGATTCTTCCATTTCCCAAATTTCTGGGAACTCATTTTTATTCTCCGTATTTCCAGTACTCTTGAAAAGGACACAAATAATATTGTCAATTCTTGTATAGAATAACTGAAACAACATTGGATTGTCTGTAGTTATGATCACAGATAATCTAGGAGAATGTCAAAGGTTGACAACACTGACGATAGATACACTACTCTCCAAAGTAGCTCTAAATACCATGTACTATGGAGACAGACTGTTGGTAACACGTGCACCATAGTGGCCTGGGAAACAACATCAAAGTCAACATAAAGGCTTCATTAAAAATGAATTAATCTATTTAACTATTTCATTTTCTAGGGTAATGGAATTGTAGTTGGTATAGTGAAATTGATACCATCGAGTGTGGCTTCAGTACACATGGGTGTCCGAGACCAGCTCGGTCAAACAACAGGTTCCCCAGGGCAGAAGCAAGAATTGAAAAAAAAGAGTTTAATCAAAATTGTAACATGACTTAGGCCAGTCTTGAGGCGGAAGCAAAGTCTTCTTTATTCGGCTAGTTTACTGGAGTATGGGACCAGAATCAGATTCATGTCTTGAACAGCTTCTAATTTTCTTGGTGAAGTAAGAATTCCCTCCATCAACTGTCCAGAGGAACCAAAAATGCTCTACAAACATGGAAATTAATTTAACTACTGGGAAGAGGCATTTCTCTTTTCATGACTCAGGAATCGATGGGAGAGAAACAGCATGCAAATTAACCAAAAATATCTAAACACATGATCAAAGAGAAATGATGTAAGAGATGAAAAATTGCACTTCCTCATTTCCTTGATCATTCAGCTGCTGATTTTCTACTATTTGTGTATCTGTTTATCTAACAGTAAACCATTACTAGCCAATGAAAGCAATTATATTGTTGGGAATAGAAGTTACAATAATTTTGGTACGTGCAAGGTGAGAATTATAGTTTAATTAAAACATTTTTAATGTTAAATACTTGAAGAGTAATACAGCTTTTGAAGTTTGTTTCCTACAGAGAGCTAGTTATATAGTTTTGTGACACTGAATAATAAAATTTAATAACTCTTCCTAGGACAGTAGCACGGTGCTTTTTTTCTATCACTCAACTTGAATTTATTTGAAATTTAACTTCTTGACATTAGCTTAGGAAAGACTTTTTGTCTGCAGGCATTACTGGTTGTGTTATTACAATGGGAGGTATTTTCTTAGCCAGATGTGCAGCGAAGATAACTGTGCCCTGTCCTCAACCTTTACTTTTCCTCTTCATGACTGCAAATTAGTCTCTCTAAAGAAAAAAATGTCAGGGAAATGGCAGTAGTTCTTTGCACTATCACAACTGTATATAGCACTCAACACTGACAGGAAATATACTGTGAGTAGTTTGCTGCAACCCCTCCCCCACCAAAAACCTCTAGGAAATAGGTCTAGATTTTTCCTACTTTTTTAATCATGTAGCATGTCTCTTATAATGTCTAGACTGTGTTGGTAACTGATGGAAATGTATAATCAGTCACATAAACAAAGTCATTTAATTTCTGCCCTAAGGTTGTACTTCAGGGTCAATGTATAGAATGGGTGAAGACATGGATTCAACTCTTAGTGCTACAAACCAACAAAAGAGAAAAGTAACATTCATTATCTGTAAATAAATATGTTATGGTCTATATCAAAATCAGAGGGTAACGACTGTGATGTCATAGAATTTTGCATGAAATGAGAAAGTCTTTGAAGAGGAAAGTGCGAAGATCCCATGAAAGGTATCAGTGTAATGTCTGCATGAGACCGATAAACAACCACCGGAACACTCACAGAAAGTGCAGAGTACCCAAAGACATCCAGGGCAGATTGGGAAGTGCTAATTCATCTGTATTGCTAGAAGAGAAAGAAGCACAACAGAAAAGTTCTTCATTTTGAATGTAGTCTCAATATTAAGTAATTTAAACCATATGGTGGTTTTCAGTCTTCAAATGTTAATACACCTTTGTGTTCTTCATGGGTGAAAAACAAACCCACTCATTACAATGAAATTTTCAAATGAAGAATGATCCCTAGATATCTTAAGTCATGGCATCTGTCTAAAGTAAAGACTGAGGCATTGTTTACATGAGAAGTATCTTCAGTCATAATGATGAGTACCCTGAAATGGTACATGGAGATCTATGGGGATCATAAGACAAAAAAAAATCCAGTTAATAACATCCAAATAGAGAAATCAATGCTTCCTATTAGTTTTCTTAAATGGCATGTACTTAATCTCCCATTGGGAGTTTATCAGAGAATATTGTGTTTTATATCAGACGACGAATCTTTTTCCCTTCCTTAAAGGAACTGGCAAACATATAATATTTGACTTACTGCACAATTTTAAAATCATCACTTGGAACAGCAGCGCTTCATGTGAAGATGTTAAGAAGCCTATCAGTAACCAATGGACTACAGCAGCGATTAAATCAATCAGCGACTTGCAGGATGTTATTGTAAGTCAATATGTGAGGTTCATCAGTGCAGTGTTGAAAGCAGCAGAAATTGACTTATAGGCACAGGTAGGTGCACTTCAGCACTGTGCAACCAGCTCCATTTGTCAATATGGAGAAATAAAAGCTAAGAAACAGTAATTGGCATTGCTAAGACTACAAAACACTGGGGTGACAGAACCAGTCAAAGACCCTATGCTGTCTCATCCCCAAAGCTCTTTTCAGAGTCCTGCGTGATGTGGCCTATAGCTGAAAACTCCCTGTTTGGTGGGTAACAGGCTCAATCCAATGCACTGTATTGTGAGTCTTAGATAATGAATGTCTGGGGATGCCGTCTACAATCTTTCTAAGATGTTAAGCTGTTTCTCTCTGAGTTCTCAGCCATGAATCTCTGTCCCACACTTGCCTATATTTCTCGCCCCATTGACTTCACGGTGAGATGGAATACAGGAAAGATGTAAAGCCTCTGCCCCTTTTTCCATTAGTGACAATATTTTTCCAGTTCACTTACAGATTTAAGCATGGGCTCTTTGTTAGGCGATTCATCTAATGCTTCACTCACAGAGAGCCCCAGACACACAAATGCCTCCTAAATCTTCACCTTCTTATTCTATTAGTTTCAGAGAGAAAAGAATGCAATATTTTTGCCTAGTGTATCTTTTTGTCATGAAAGACATCCAAGTTCTGAAAAACTCATTGATACAATAGGCTGCCAAGGATTATAGGTTAAACCCTCCCCTACTCATAAATGAGTAACTACTTTTTAACCCCATTTCTCATTAACTAGGGCTTATTTTGTAAAACAGGCTTGCCTTTGTGACACGGAGTGATATTTTGAAAAATGTGAATAATGACATGGATATATTTCAGTCAGCTCCCTAATATGATATGCTTAATTTTCCAACTTCTTCCTGAACAAAATTGAAAATTGAATTTTTTACTTTAGTATAAGTTCAGCATTCCTGTTATAATGTTTCTTGATATTAAAAAAATAGTGTATGGCACAGCACAAAGGAAAGAAAATACAGTAATAGGTCTGCTTATTCTTGAAATAAATGTCCTCGGCTTACTAGTTCCCGAAAAACTTTGAGCTGTCACAGACAGCTGAGAGAAGTGTTCACACAAAACAGAGTGAGAGAATCCTGAAAGATATATTCCTACGGGGTGCGAATTTTAAAAACATTTGTGTGACTTATAACAACATGTTTTTCATTTAAATATGCGTGATGAATTCAGATTCCATTTTAAATTTTAGACCACTCTAGATGCATTTATTTTCATACCTTCTACTCCTTTTCCATTTCTTGAAACCATGCATCTTAAAATCAGAGTTATCATGGAGTGTTCCCTAGAGTTTCATTTCATTCATGTAATTCAGTTAATAGACTTCTACAGAATGCATGAAGATGATTAGGTTTTTCAGAATTTGCCCTTGTGATTATTAATGTCCTTGGGCTGATCTTATTTGAGAAAACTTGGCATGACCATAGGCATATGTTAAAAGAAGCAACCTGAAATTTAAAGGCCTTTTTTTCCCCTCTGTTGATTGATGGACAATTTTTGAAAAATGTGGTTTATCAAGAAGCCTTTCCTCTCTACTTTCAGAAATTCCTGTTTCAGATCAGTGTAATTTCCTGTGTAAGATGGCATCTAGCACAGGAGATACCCTTGTCTTTGACAGTAGAGGACATTTGCGTGAGCTGTACTGCTATCCTTGACAGCAATGAAACTGTCAACTGTGATATGTCTGTAAGAATCTTTATGCACATAAGCAAGAATGGATATGTTTTCTTACCCAGCAGAACAAGCAAATAGAGTTAGATGCAAAATATGCTACAATTTGAAGACAAAAATATTATAAGGAATCAGGGGAATTTGTGTTTTCAATAATGCATAGGATGCAATGAAAGCCATTTATAAAATGACCCACAAAAATCAAAGTGATTCAAATAGCAAATACTAGGTAAACACAAACTACTATTCCATCTCAATAAGGGTGTAAGGATAGACACATGCATTGTTATTGCAAAAATGTAATAAAAGTTAGATTAAAAAATAAAAAAGCAAAAATTTATATTTGCACATATTTAGAAAAAAATTCTTATTAATTAGAAAGTATAGTTGCAGAATCATTTATTCACCCATCTTGGCTATACACACTTCCTTCTAACTCATAATAATCCCATTTCTGGGGTGATTCTGTTTTGGTAAATGAAAACAAATACTCCTAGCCATGAAATAACTTGTTGCAAAAATATAATGACAAAAATTAAGGTTAAATTTAAGACTGAAAATGTTGAGCCTATTTAATTTATATTATCATGGGCAATCATTGCAATTACACCGAATCTTAAAACAAATTTCAGTTAGAATGGAAGTCACATTATATAATAAATATAACACAGTAATAAATTTGTCAGGCTGTAAATTTCTATACATGGTGTGCAACAGCTATAATATTATTAAAACAGTCACCAGTAATTTTATTTGTAGTATCTCTGAAGTGGTTCTCACATCAATACCTATTAGATCAGATTTTAGCACATATTAAATCATATGAAGCAAAAGTACCTTTACTGTCTTGATTTTTACATTTCAAGAGTCTTAAAATTAAAATTCAGAATGCCTATCTTACAAAAAAACTAGTAAATATATTTAATAGGGATATAGTTGCAACATTATAAAACTTTTTAAATTTTTTCAATGCACGTTCTTGAATTCCTATATAGCCCAAAGAAAATATAACTTGTACTAAGGTCCCACTTAACAAAATTTTAGGTTAAAATTTTACACTATGTATTTTCCCTTAGGTATAAATAAATTTCTTCTGTTCAATACCATCAAAAATAACATTTGGCTTCTGTTGGTGCAATGCGTATTTGTGTACCAGGAATGTCAACCTAACACAGCACAAGAAGAAATAATATGACCAGGCAGATACCCTCCTATAAAGCTGGAAAGACAGCACAGTAGGAAGAAAAGGGTTTCAAAAGTAGGCAAAAGAGTCAAAAAAGGAGGACTCCCTCCTGACTCCCACTGTTGAAAACATCTAGCAAAAAACCATAACTCACTCACAAAGGACCCAGCACAAATCTGTGAGTACTCCATGACAGTTGATTCAGTCTCTGTGAGCCTGTATGAGCCCAGATTTGTTGATTTTCTGGGCTGTACCCTTGTGGTTTCTTTGAACCCTGTGGCTCCTATAATCCTTCCTCCCCCTCTTCTAAGAGTTTTCCTGAAAGAGAGGAGGATCAGATGGAGATATCTTGGTTGAGGTCTCTCTTTACTTAATATTTGGCTATGGAGTATTCCTATCTTGCCTGCAGATCACCAGGATCGTACAGTCATTCCAGGGCAAAGGTCAGCAGGCTTTAAGGGAAACCTGTGCTACCTTATTAACTTTCTTCAGCCATTATGCTGGAGTTATGTGTAAATCAATTCACAGGTCTGAGCACTCTGGAGGAAATGTCACTAACTGACTGGGCTAAGAGCTGGCTGTCCACTCAGCTCGTTGATTTATTTCTTTGAGACAATGCTTCACAGAGTAGCTCTGGTGGGCTTGGAGCTCTCTATATAAATCTTGGACATTGAACTCACGGAGAGCTGCCTGCCTCTGTCTCCTGTGTTGTGTCACCATACCTGGTTGATATCATTTACTTTAAAGGGATTTGACCTGTGACACACATGTAGAAGTAACCAGAATAGTGTTCAGTAATGGTTCAAATGCAGTGAGTGCCACTGCTGTTGGAAATGAAGGTAAGAAAATCAAGAATCCTTGTTCCTTTAAGACTAGTCTTTTCTGTTCATATTCTCTACTGTGGCCTTCTCCACACTCCATAACTTGTGTGCAATACCTGCTGTCTTAGTCAGGGTTTCTATTCCTACACAAAATATGGCCAAGAAGCAAGTTGGTGAGGAAAGGGTTTATTCAGCTTACACTTCCACACTGCTGTTCATCACCAAAGGAAGTCAGGACTGGAATGCAAGCAGGTCAGGAAGCAGGAGCTGATGCAGAGGCCATGAGGGATGTTACTTACTGGCTTGCTTCCCCTGGCTTGCTCAGCCTGCTTTCTTATAGAACCCAGGTCTACCAGCCCAGGGATGGCACCACCCACAATGGGCTGGGTCCTCCCCCCTTGATCACTAGTTGAAAAAATGCCTTACAGCTGGATCTCGTGGAGGGATTTCCTCAACGGAGGCTCCTTTCTTTGAGACAACTCCAGCTTGTGTCAAGTTGACACAAAGCCAGCCAGTGCACATGCTCAATTATTCCTCAGATTGAAGGTCAGAGAGACTCTAGCTTTGCTGTGGAGTTGAACTAGTTTCTCTGACCCAACTGAATAAAGGTTGGAGATTGTTCAAGCATTTGGGACATAATTGTTTTCTCTTTTACCAATGTTAATGAAAACATTTAAGACCATAACATTGACAGGTGAGCACATATACTTAGTTTGTGATCTCCATACCCTTTAGATTCTTCTAAGTGACAGATTTTTAGATTTGTCAAATGTACGGAAATAAAACCAAGAATTGAACAAATGTATTATTGCTATTTTTTTTATATCTGAACATATGTTGTGAAGTGTGTAGTCTTGAATCTAACGATACTAGAAAACAGTGCTGTCATGTTGTGGGACATTTTCTTCAAGTGAGCATTATGTAGCTGGTATTCTTTCACTGCAGAGTGTTCCCAGTGTTTTATCCCAGACTCACATAGTCTAGAATTTAATCTCTAGGGGAGGCGAGGCACAAACATCTTTTATCATTATTATTTACCATCTTAGTGCAGTAACTATCTCAATAGAGAGTACAGAATGCTGCCTTTACTCCGCACAGGGATTCCATTGGAGGAGTTAGAGAAATGACTGAAGGAGCTGAAGGGGTTTGAAACCCCATGGGAAGAACAACAATATCAACAAACTAGACCCCTCCACACACCCCTGCAGAGCTCCCAGGGACTAAACTACCAACCAAAGAATACACATGGAGTGATCCTTGGCTCCTGCCTCACATGTAGCAGAGGATAGCATTGTCTGGGATCAATAAGGAGGAGAAGCCCTTTTTCATGTGAAAGCTTACTTCCCCATTGTAGGGGAATTCCAGGGTGGTAAGGTCAGAGTTGGTGGGGTGGTGGGAGGTGGAGCATCCTCATAGAAACAGGGGGAGGGAGGATGAGAGAGGGGGAAACCAGGAAAGGGACTTACATTTGAAAAGCAAATAAATAAAATATTCAATAAAAGGGGGAGAAAACGATTATAGGTTGGTCTTTATAATATATTTATTTTTTTAAAATGATTTTTTTTAAAAAAAAGGGTAGGCATATGTTTGTGCACATGTATGCAGTCACCCATGGTATCTGGAAGTGGAGATTCAGAAGGTGATGAGTTACTGACATGGGTGTTGGGAATCTGGATTTTGGTTCTGTAGAGGAACTGAGTGTGCTCTTAATTGCTGAACCATCTCTCTAATCTTCCTTAAATATTCCTTCTTTCAGGCTGCTATGGCTGCTATTGCTGGCCATAAGTGCTCAGTCTAATCTCATGCACATAGCTGGCATTTCAGGTCCCTATAGAAATCTCTAAAAAACAGCTTGTAATGTTTAACAAGGTTTTACTGAAGTCTTGGGGAAAATAGAAGAGAAATACAAGGTCAGGAACTTTTAAAAGGACCCTCAACAGAGCTATGACTCTTAAGACAGTTCCAGCATTAATTTCCTGGACATAGTGGAACTCCTTTCACTAGGTTAGTAGGTGTGTGTGTGTGTGTGTGTGTGTGTGTGTGTGTGTTTATGTGTGTGTGTGTGTGTGTGTTTATGTGTGTGTGTATGTGTGTGTGTGTGTGTTTGTCCGTGTGTGAGTGTGTATGTGTGTGGTGTTAATTAATGGAATTACATGTCTCTGGACTCTGCATATTGAAATGTTTTCCCAGTGTTTGGTAACTGAAATCCTGTCTGCATTTATGCACAAACTTGCAGAAGTGCTCTACTCTTTTTGTCTTTATCTATAATAAAATACTGACCAAACACAATTTGTGAAAACTGTTTATTTAGCTATACTTCCAGGTAATAGTCCATTGTTTAGGGAGAACAAAATACTCACGGGAGGAAATACAAGGTCAAATAGAGGAGCAGGGATTGAAGAAAAACTCATTCAGAGGCTGCCTTACCTTGCGATTGACACCATATGTAGCCACCAAACTCAAACACTATTGTTGAGGCCAAGAAGAGGTTACTGGCAGGAACCAGATATGGATGTCTCCTCAGAGGCTTTCTCAGAATTATAAAAATACATCTGAGCATGCTTGCAGCCAACCATGGGACTGTACACAGGGACCCCAATGAAGGTGCTAAAGAAAGGGCTGAAGGAGCTGAAAGATTTGCAACCTCATGGGAAGAACATTATCAAACACCCAAACCATCCACAACTCCCATGGACTAAAACACCAATCAGTGAGTACACACGGAGAGACCCATGGCTCTAGGTGTATATGCAGCAGAGATAGCATTGTCTAGCTTCAATGTGGTCCAGTGAGAGTGAATTTTCCCAGTGTAGTGGAATGCCAAGGCACTGAGGTGGAAAGGGTGATTTGGAGAGGGTACACATTTGTGGAGACAAGTGAAGTGGGAAGGGGGATTGGTGCAGGAGGAAGATAGGATAAAATAAGTGAATAAAATAAAATTTAAAAAAAAGTCCATTAGATTTTTTATTTCATTTTTACTTTCTTATTGGTTATTTTATTTATTTACATTTCAAATGTTACTTCCATTCTGGTTTCTCCTCCACAAACCCCCATCCCCTTCCCTCTCCTTCTGACTCTATGAGGGTGCTCCCTCACCTACCCACCCTAACTCAGCACCCAAGCATTCCACTACTGTGGGTCATCGAGTCTCCATAGGACTAAAAGGCTCCCCTTTCATTGATGTCAGATAAGGCTATCCTCTGCTACATATCCCTCTGGAACCATGAGTTTCCCCATGTATACTCTTTGGTTAGTGGTTTAGTCCCTGGAAGCTGTAGGGGGTCTGGTTGGTTGATATTGTTTTTCTCCTGAAGGGGTTGCAATGGAGAAGTCCAGTCCATTACTGAGGGCAGTCATGGCAGGATTTGAAGCCTGGAGCTTGACTGCCTAAGATGACTCTAGGTGGGGTCAGGTGTTTCAGTTTACTGCCTTTAGAAAAGCAGCATTCCTAGTTAAGAAGTATGTCTTCAATGTTGGCAACATGAAAAGTTTTCCTCCTTACTCAAAGAATCTGTTCCTGGAGTAGTGATTATTACAGAATGATTTTCATTGTGGTGTCTCCTTTGTCTTCTTATTTCAGAGTTCCAGAAAATTCCTTAATTTAGTCAAGGATTACAGACTCTTCCTTGCTTGCTTTCTTCCCAATTTTCTTTCTCTGACCTGCTTCTCTAGCAGCCTATAGAGATGGTCCTCTTGCTGCCCAGGCTCCAGGTCTGAGGCCACATTCACCTTGCGGTTCTTCTCTTGCTCCCTATCATCCCGTCACTCCATCATGCCACAAATACCCTGGATGGACCAATTCCACATCCTCAGCATCATGTGAAGAAGGAGAAATGTTTGTTCAACCGGGTACACATTCTGCAAGCATCTCATAGGCAAATTGTTCTCAGGACAGTTCTTGAGGATTTCTATCTGGATGAATAATTAGGGCAAGAAATTCTGAAGCCTAGAGAGCTAAGCTTTCCCAGAGTTAGAAGTTCTCATTCTGAGTGAACCTTGGCTATACTGGACAACAGTAGAACACCAGCTGAGCCTACAGCAGCTGGTAATTTGAACTGGAAGGATAATAACTGGGACCCAGGAATACACATGTATCTGCTATTTTATTTAATGGTTTGTTGTAGATCGTTATTTGAGGTTTCCCAATATTCAACCCAATATTAGTGTACAGTAAATGCTAACAATTCTAGTTAATGAGTGATGTGTTTATGGGGCTTCAGCCATACACAAAATACTTGATGCACAAGATTTTCATTGTGTTAATTATTGAACATAAAGAAGATAATTTGAATACATCTTTAATATTGTTTCCTGACTTCCTTATATCAATAGGCACTTGCTATTATGGTGGAAGAAGAGGCCACACTGGTCATTGTGTGATCTGTGGAAACCAGGATGGACAAAGGAAGGAGAGAAAAGATATATACATCAAATCGTACCCCAGTGACCTGCTAATTCAGGGGCACATCCTGTTTCCATCATTCCCAGTAGTCAATTACAATCTTGAATCTATCAACTGAGTAATCCATGAATTATATATCACTTAGCTTTGAGTTTTGATCTATGGAAATGACCTGAGGAATATATTCAGATTTTGCTTTACCAATCTAACCCATGAACATCAGTCTCAAAAAGCATGTTCCAACTGACAGAAAAAAAATTGTTGTTTCTTATGCTTGTGTTGGGGCTTTGATGGGTAGGTTACTGTGGTGTTTTGTGTGTGTGGCATATGTGTGTGTGTTTGTAGATGCACATGTGTGTGTATAAGCTCAAGATTGGGGCCAATGCTTTCCTTAGATCACATTAGATTTTTATTTGATATTTTGAGACAAGATCTCTCACATGAAGCCCAGTGAATTGGCTAAGTTAGATGTACAATACATTTCATAGATGGCCAGTTTCTCCATAAAAGGCTGGGCTTATATAGCATATTTCTTCAGTTTGGCTTCTTAGTGGATTTTTTGGGGGGACTGCATACAAGTTCTTATGCTTGCCAGCCAACATTTTACCTCCTGACCCATGTTTTATCCTTATTTTCAAATCTGTTGAAAACACTGTGTACTGACTGGAGAAAGATGAAAATAGTAAATTAAAAAGAATACTTTGCTAAAAATTATTAAAAAAAATAAAGCTTTTCAAAATATTATGTGTTGATAATATAGCTGAACATAGTAACTAATAATGTGATGTCATTTTATTCTGTCATACTAAAAGTATAAAAATGCATCCCTTTTATCCATTTTAGAATGACTGTCATAGTGTAAAAAGCCTATTTCGAAAAATGCAGTACTCCCATCTGAAAAAGATAATCAGAAAGCAATGAAATGTCTGAAATAAAATTCAAGTGATGATTGTTCAGAAAGCAGATTCCGAACATGGAATTTTCCTCTGAAGGAGAATGTTGTAAGACATTTTAAAATATTTGATAGAAGCTCTGAAGGCTCTTTGAGAATCATTGAGGAAAATCTCATTAGTGAAAGCAACTGAAATTCAGTACGTCTGCAGGGAAACAAACTGAGTCCTTCACATATATCGTATGTGTACATGTGAGCACACATCTTGTGCTGATGCTGTTATCAGGTTAAGTATCACAAGCATAAGCATGTCTTGCAAGCCAGCTACAGAAAGAGAGCATACAGTTATTCCAGTGTTGGTGACAAATATTGTTGCAGGTGCAAGATAAGGTACAAAGTTTTCAAATTATCACCTGGCTTGTTTGCAGGAAGGAACAGTCATGCTAGCTTAGCAGAAATGTTGTGGTGCCAAGCTATGAACACCTGCTGTGTGTGCAAGACAAGCTTTGAACTCTTCCATCTGTGGGGTTTTGCCTTGCATTGCTAATCATTCATTGGTGAGGATTTTATAGGGATGTAACTGTAGGAAAAGAACAAAGGGGTTCCAACATTCAGCTTAAGGTGACAGTTTATTAAACATTCGTAATGCCACAAAGTACACATGCATTGATAAGTCTAGTCATGTGTTGGGAAATCTAGGTATTCATTCAATTCACAACTGACTCCATATGAAAGTTCATGGCTATTCCTTCAGAACAGAGTTGATCCTAAGTGCCATGTCTGTAGTCTGCTCATTTATCCTAAATACTGACATCATGGTTAACTGGATGCCTCTACTAGTAATAGCACAATCGTAGCTCATGCTCAGTGTCCTTTGTTGTCAATTTCTTTCATAGTGTTGCTTTTGTGAGCCATTCATACTCATAGAACACATGGGCACACTGTGCATTTAGATGTCAGAAGACCTTAGGCATTACACAATATCCAATTGTATCAAGTTAATAGCACCCAGAGGCCCATGCATATTTGTTACTCCAAGAGTGGTTTTATTAGAGACAAAACTGAAAATTTATTGTATCAGTAAAAAAAAATATATTATGAATTGCTACAAAAATGCTTTCTAGGTTAAAGTGATATACTTAGTATGGAAAATGTCTGTCTAAATTGCTGAGAACAAGAGAAATTTAGTATTTCAAATCCTTATAATCTATATAGTGGCTGGCTGCCCTGAACAGGCAGTCTCCTAGGGCCTATAACCTTGATTTTGCTTTCTATCTCCTGACCTCTGCTAACATTTTTTTCACACATTTCTCAGTAATGGCCAGCTCAGAGGTCAGAAGAACTGTTTTTCTCTCCTCCAAAAACTGACTATATTCTCACAGGCATAGGACTATGCTTTGTCCTCATATTTCCTCATTTAAGAAAAGATCTTTCTTTCTTTCTTTCTTTCTTTCTTTCTTTCTTTCTTTCTTTCTTTCTTTCATTCTTTTATTTTCCTTCCTTCCTTCCTTTTTCTATTCTTTCTTCCCTCCCTCCTTTCCTTCCTTCTCTCCTTTCTTTCTTTCTTTTGTGCCCCATTTAAAAGTTCCACCCTTTGTTATAATTTGTTTTGTTTTGTTTGTTTTGTGTTACTTTGTTTGTTTCTATTGACTATGCTGACCAATGAAATGACCCATTGTCTTTAAAGGAGAAACTATCAGGCAGAGTGCTCCAGAACTCCCCAGGTTGATTGCCATATTGTTTATATTATAGTTTGCATACAAAATCACTATACCTTCTTTATTTTAAAAGTGTTGTTATACAACTCTTCTATTAGAAGTAAAACATAAATTCAGTACTTCATTTTATGTGTGCATGTGTGTGTGTATGTGTGTGTGTTGATGATGATAGTAATTGTGACCCAAGTTGTCTTGTATGATAAGCAAGAGTGGTAGCTCTAACCTTCGTCTCTGAACCTCTTTGTCACACTTTTATCTGGTCCCTTCTTCACATTCATAACCATTGTATACCAAACATGTACATACATACATACAGTCACACACACACACACACACACACACACACACACACACAACTTTTATAAGAAACAGCTCATATGATGCAGTGTGGAAGACAGCTAAAGTTTTGTCTGCAACCAGAGCTCTGGAGACCAGAATTGTCTGTGTCTCAGCCTCTGAAGCACTAATTTTTAAAAATGAGAAAAAGACCACATTACTTGATGCCAGTAGTTTTCAACTGCTCTTTCTTTAATGCTGTTGAATGCTATTATGGTTTCAAGTGCACTGGTATTATAAATTGATCCCCACGGATCTGTCTTCTTTAAAGGTAGCATCATCTTTTTCAAGACTGGATTAATGCCATCAGGTTTGCTCTTTGATGTTAATATTTAAAAAGAACAAAACGCTCCTCCTGGATCTCCCTTCAGTGTAATTTCAACTTCATTTCTTTGTCAGTTGTAGATCACTGGTAATATTTGTGTCTATGTTGAATCTTTCTGGAACATGTGACTCATCTCTGAACTGACAAGGAATACTTGAATGGTTACTGTGTGTCTCCTGTGGTGTTTCTTCAGGGATATTTAAATGGGAGTTCATGATCTATGTGCTGGCATAATGAGTTTCATTCAATCTTGAAATATATGTTACATAGAAGCACTTTGAATGATACTATATAGAACCAAATCAAATAACCTAAAGTCCTTTGTTTTGATACTGTTTTGTTGATGGACATAGAAACTAGGATCCTATGCATGTTGTCCCGGGGCTTTGCCTCTGGGATTTACTGCAGTGCTACAAAAAGTACTTAGAAACGTTTCTATGACATGTTTGAGAATACAGGGCAATTACAAATGCCACTTTGAAAGTAAAATAGTGAAAATCTAAAACCAGTCAGATGTGTTGGTGTAACAGAACAGATTTTTATTTTTGGTCATTTTATTTGGATATAATAACAGATAAATATCTCTGTACTATGGTAATTTATTCCGAAGACATGCCCTTTAAGTTTCATGCAGTAACACAAACACCTTTTCAGAAGAAAGGTTATTTATTAATATAGTACTTAAGGTTTTAGTTTTATTTACTTAACTTTTAGTTTTATTGTTTTTTTTTAAAGAAGGTACAGACAGTTAGAAATCTTTGGAATCAATGCATCCCCTTAAAAGAGTATATTCTAACATATACTCTGTAACCTGTTAAAGTGATAGAGAATATTTTATCCCATTGAAAATATTGTGATTGCTATTAATAGAATTCTGAGGCCCTTGTTTATATTTCAGAAACCAAATACTAAAATACTACAGCTGCCATGAACCTTGAACAGATTGCAGCCGATCTTCAGGAGTAGCAAACGTTTAAAGGAAAAAACAAACTTTAATTGGAGCAGTCTGTTGAAGTACTAGACAGTGCCTTATGTGTGAGTTTCCATGAAAATTCCATTGGTCTTCCATGGATATAGGTGTTGTGGAGCTGGCTGAGATTAGGGCTGTTATCCTTAAGCTAACCCATCCCACAACCACTACTTGAAATCACTAGTTGAATAGGTTTATTTCTTGTAGTTTCTAGGGATAATTTTCTTTTCTTTTTTTTTTTTTTATACTATTCTGAGCCTTTTTCTAGACTTTATTTAATTTTAATATATCCGTATGAGTTTTTGTCTGTATACATATCTACACCCTCACATGCATGCAATGTCTGTAGATGCGAGAAGAGGGCATCGAAATCTCTGGGATTTGAGTTATAGACTATTGTGATGTACCATGTAGATACTGGGGATCAAGCTCTAGTCCTCTGAAAAAGCCATCAGTGCTCATAAGTACTGAGCCTTGTAATCAGCCTGTCTTAATTAATTTTCCCCTTTTATCCTTTTAAGCAGGGTTTTATTTTGTAGTCTATGATGACGTAGAGCTTGTTCCTGCCCTTGGTGTCCAAGTGAGATTCTGAGATTATAAGTGTGTGTGCCCATGCTCGGCCCAAAAGTAATTTCTGTGTGTACTTGGCTGAGTCCTTATATAAAACCAATGCTCTGGTCATGGGCTTGTACTGAATGTGATTGATAGAATATTCTGAGAATGAAGAAGGCCTACAATGCTTTCTTTTTAACCTTAGCAGATGTGCTTTAACATGTCTACTTCACTTGGACTCTTCTGTGATTATTGAAAACCTTCCTTCATATTTTTGATCAATTTGCTACTTAGATAAATTCAGGTTTGGAGAGTTCATTCCGTTATTACAGATCCCACTCTCCCTTCACCAATCAAATGGCAATACTTCCTCAACTACAGGTAAGTTTTTGTTCATCTCCTTAATGCTTACCCTTGGTCTGGCCTGGATTTTCACAGGTCTTGTGCCTGCTGTTTCAATTCTTGTTAGTTCATATATGCATCTTCCCAGTTGTGTCCAGAAAATGCTGTTTTTTAAAGTTATCCTTCACTCTTTACACTTCCAATTCCCGTGCTCCTTTTCAGAGTAGACTGCTGATCTTTGAAGGTAGTAGGGATGTGAAATAGACATCCCATATTGTAATAAACATCCCAAAGTCTCTTATTCTCTGCAAGTTGACCAATTATAAGTCTTCATGTTAACTGGTATCTACTGCAAAAACAAGCTTCTCTGATGAGGTTCCTGTGACCTATGTGTATAGCAATAAGTCATTAGGAGTCATTGTAAGTATATGTTTATTTAACAAAATAATAATATTTTTCCTAAGGTCTTGTTGAAGGTGCTATACAGTGGTGAATTCCTTAACCCTCTCTGAGCTCCTGGGGGTCTTGTGAGCATTCTAAACCCACCCATAAATCTCTCTGTATTCACAACTAAAAGACACACACAAATACACACACACACACACACACACACACACACACACACACACACACCTATTAATTCAGATGTTCCTTAGCTGGCTCAATGGTTGGCCATTTCTAATCCTCTCTGCCGGTAGAATATATTTTCTGCTGGTATTTCTGGCTTTACATCTTCTATGTTTTATATTTGCTGCTCTGTTACCTTCTTGGAAGCTCTCCCTATCGGGTTGGTTTTCCCTTCCTTCAACATTTTGAATGGTTTGTAGCTCCTAAACTTGATCCCTCTGCCTCTGAGTCATGGTGAATCTGCTTCCTTCTCTCTTCTCCTATCTGTCCCAAGCCCAAGAATCGTAAAAGTAATACTTCTGTCTGCCAAGTCCAGCTATTGGCTGCTGACATTTTTATTTACCCATCAGAAACAAGTGTGGGCAAGGTGGCTTACATTCAGACACTCCTGTAAGCATTTTGAAGGATGAAAATCAGAATTGTAACACAAGAAGCACTAAGCCAAACCTAATTTAGTCTCATGTGTGAGCTCCACCTCATTGAGTAGAGACTAAATCTAATAAAAAAGTTGTTATTTACTTCTTTATTAATGTTATATAATGTTTGTGCTATTTTTGCCTCAGTAAACAGAACTTGTAAGGTCATTATTGTAACATTCAGGATTCAGAGCACAGTGAGATTCATGATTACTTTTTATCCAGTAATATGCACATTTTAGTACTATGAATGCTAGAGAATAGGGATGAAGCTTCTAGATGATTATTAGCATTATGTCTCTACTTCCTGTGACTCACAAATGTTGTGTTTTCAGTAATAATGTTTAGAGGAATGTTAATCCAGCCACATGGCTGCTCTGGCAAGAGATCATATCCAAAACACTTCTAGGACTATATGAACCAGATGGAATGACACACCTTTAATCTCTCTGGCTAGAATATAGACACACTCTTAGTATGCTCTTTTAAACCCTAACAGTGAAGGTCAAGTTATTTTGTAGAAAGAAGTAACCATGTTTGAAATTGACATTCAATTAAGGATCAGACAACATGATAGTCAGAGAATGATTTGGTAGACTATCTGTTCTATATTTCTGTTCTTTACTTTTCTTTATTTCTGTTTCCTCACTCATCTTTAAATGTCTGTGATTTATCCAGAATAAAAGTCCATTACCTGGGGTTGTTCTGTTCTTTCTTGGGTTGGGGGCAGTGCACACACTAAAAGTGTCTTCAAGATTTTTTTCTTTCAAACTTATATGTGTTCCAGGTTTCAGTTTAACTATCCCACTGGACAGCAAAGATTATTGACCTTTAAATCATAGAGAAGTGGGTTGAGAAGTCTTCTTTTAAAGAACCATAGAAAGCTTTAAAACCAAAGCATAGGTCACCTTTACTCTTTTTCATATTTCTCTTATCACACTTGAGTGAGATTTTTGTCAAACTATGTCTACTAGAGAAAGGATAAAAAATATAGCCTAACCCCTCCACGGACTGCAAACTAAAGGAGCTTTAACCCCTGCACCTAAGATCACCTAAATAACTCAAATTCCAGACCCTGCTCTCTGCCAGTAAGTAGATACAAGGTTACACCTTGCTGTTCTGGAGCCTGCTTTCTGTATAAAACTGGGTGAAAGGGTGTAGGACAGGCCCTTGGATACTCAAGCTGGGCCTCGTAAGTTAACAGGAGATAAGCTGACTTAACCACTTATCTGGCTTCTGCAAGCAGAAACCCCTCACCCTGGTGACTTATCCTGAGTGCCATTGTCACCCCCACCCAGGAGACTGTGCAAATACAGACCTCCCAGACTATAGGGAACTGATTGGTCCACGGAGGATGGGCTTAGACAGTTTAACATGATTGGTCCATAAAGCACGGGCTTAGATAATTTAAATTGATTAGTTTGGGATTCTCGAGCTTTGCCATGATTGGTTTGTGATTCGCAGGACTTGTGAACCTTATAAAAGCTGTCACAATCGTGCACTCAGGGTTCACAATCCTCTACCCCTGTGTGGTGTATGACTGTGGGCCCTGGCACACTTGGAATAAAAATCCTCTTGTAGTTTGCATCAAGACTGCTTATTGTGAGTGATTTGGGGTGTTACCTTTCCTAGGATGGAGCATGGGGGACTTTGCTTTGAGGATCTAAAACTTCCAAAATGTAAACTGAGAAAGAAAAAGAAAATCTGTCAGTTGTACCTACTAATTTAATCTCAGCATTGTCAGTGCTAAGTCTGACACATAGTAGATATTCAACGGGACAGAAGGGTTGGAATGAGTAACTCCATTATAGAATCTCTTCTAAGATCAATTTTTATTAGATCAAGGATAAGTGTCCAGGCTGCCTCCCCTACTCCCATATAAACTCCCCTTCACTGTGTTTTATTTCTGTTGCTATCTTGTAAGTCCCTCTTCTGCTTCTGTACTTTTCTACACATGACAGTTTTCTATATTTTTGTCACAAGAATCAGGTCACCACTTGTATATTTTTTTTTCACTTAGCATGACACAAGATGTTTGAAAGATGCTGCTATGTCATGTAAACTGACGACTGGGATGAATTGGAGCTGAAACACAGTGACCAAATTAACAGAAAAAAAGGGAGAGTAAAGGACAGAACTCTGACACATTGAACGCTTCAGGGCATCGGTGGCTGCTGCCATCAAGTTGCTGACAGATAGCAGAGCTGTTAGCTATCATTCCTGGATTTCATTAAGAAGGAGGTATGTAGCTGATTCTGAAGCAGTATGTTGTGTGTGTATTTTAAGGGAAGAAATGTCCACTCATATACTAATGCTATAACTAGCATGTACCCATGAAATTGAGCTTATTCTCAGAACAATGAATGTGAAATGGGACTAAACATGACTAAGGGGTCAAAGGGGAAGGCCATGTAAGAAAGGACCTCTGCTATGACTGTGCTAACAGTGTCATTTCTAGATACACTGTGACTTTTTTTAAATTAGAAATTAAGCCCCAAAATTTAAGAACATGTGTCATATACTTCAAAACAGCACTACCCTTAAATTTAGAAAGAACTTTTGAGGCTGGAACTTGTGTGTTACATATTTATAGTTTGTAGTCATCTTGTTCACATTATAAAATATTATAATAGATTTATCTTGTATTTCTGTTGTATTCCCTTACTAAAGCATGTATTGGAAACATGGTGTCTTCTGTAGGCTTGTCTGAGACCAGGTCAGTCAAACTATAGGTTCCCCAGGGCAGGAGCAAAGATTGAAAGGAAAAAAGAGACAGTCAAAATTGTAACATGACTTAGGCCAGTCTTGAGGCTGAAGCAAAGTCTTTTTTTATTCGTTTTCTTTTAAATCACTTTAATTACATGCAGAAAGATAACATTAGTTCTGAGTCAGAGAACAAGCTAGTTAATAATCAAAAACCCTGTAACCACCTTTCTGGAGTCCAGGTGTGAAGATCTGAGACTCCAAGATCCCAAGAGAAAGAGACAGCCACACCTACATCCTCTGAACCTACCCTGAGCTTCAGATGCAAATTTATGCAATCCAGGCCAGTTTCCTGAGCATAGGCCCAGAGTCAGATTCCTGCCTTAACAAGCTTGTCTTCATGAAGCAGAAATTCCCACCACCAACTGTCCAGAGGCAACAAAAATGCTCTCCATATAGGCTGTATGTAAAACTTCTGGAAAATGGCATTGAAGGGCCATACTGTTGTGAATGTAAAGACGATTCCTTCATTTCCCCATAAAGAAAACTCTACAGAATTTAGGCAGACCCAATATCTATGGTGAAATATCATGTGATAAATGTGGAGATTGATTGTCTGGCTCTGGCAGAGAAACAAACTAAAGATGATTAAAATTATATTTTCCAGTTAGAAATAGTAGAATGGTAATTACATTTTTTTAAAGACAAAAATAATGCCTGAAGTAAGATTAAGGTTTACCTTCTGAACTATTATTTCACAAATGTTTTAAAATCAACAAATGTGTGTGAATATATATATATATATATATATATATATATATACATATATATATATATATATATATATATATATATATATATATATATCTGTATGTATGTGTGTGTGTGTGTGTGTGTACTGATTAATTTTTATGAGGAAAGGAGTTGGGCTAGGTAGTAGGGATGAAAGAAAAAAAAACAGTAATTCCAGAAATTATTTCTGCCTTAAACATTTAAGGGGGTTTGAGTAAAAAAGGTCTCAATAAGCTCATATAGTTTTGAATGTGTAGTCCCCAATTGGTTGACTTGTTTTGGGTTAGGGGCTGTGTCCTCATTAGAGGAGGTGTGTCACTTGGGGTGAGCTTTGAAGTATTAAAGGCCCTTTACCCTTTCCAGCTAGCTCTCCTTTGGCCTCCTGCTTGTAAATGAAGATGTAAGTTCTCATCTACTGTTCCAGTGCCATGCCTAACTTTCTGCTACTCAGCTCCCCAATTGCTACAGCGATTAAAAAGTAGCTGGGACATAGTTGTTACTGGCTTCATGGAATGCTAGTAGAATTTATCTTTGATGCTTATTTAAAGATTTTTAGTGGACTTTTTTAATACCTAGAATAAAATAAAACTAGAAACTATGTTTCATAAATTTCTGACTGAAACTTGAGTTTCTGGTCTTAGCTAAAGTTTTCTTCTTTCTCCTAATCAGTCACTCTTTTGGGTCGTTTCCATGATGTTATTTTGTGCTCCTAGGTTTCTACCTTACTATTGCTCTCTTTGATAAGAGCATTTCAATTTTCCTCCTGTCCAGATTCATTCCTGTACTCTGCTTATAATTCTTTGTGGTACTTAGTACTGTTTAAAGTATCATTAATGTGAAATTATTCAAATAGGATTGATTTTGATGGAGTGAAGGAGATTGTTTTTGCAAAGAAATACACACACACACACACACACACACACACACACACACACACCACTTTAAAATGAGTTTGAGTCCACAATTGTGTTTGGTTGCTTGTTTAGTGGCTAGGTCTGCCATCTGATTTTCCTTAGCCACAGTATCTCGAGTTTTCTGGTGTCTTGGACAATGTATAATGGCTACCTTTTTTGGCAAATGTATGGCCTCAAGGAGGCTCAGAATTTCTTTTTTATTTTTTATGTCTTTGCCTGCTGATGTCAAAAGTCCTCTTTGTCTGTATATTGCACCGTGTATATGAGCAGTCTTCTACTCTACCTGATATGGGGTCTGGATATATCGTGGTCTTTCAAAAGCAGACTTGAATACCGAAAATTCTGTTCAATAGTCTAATTTTCCTATAAACATACAAATCAGCTGCAGTCTTAAACATTTGTTTTTCTAAAACCAGATAGATATAAGGCTAAAAAAAAACTCATTATAAACCTAATTTTCATAAAACCATGAACTCCAAAAATAATAGCATCACTGAATAGAGCTTTCATAGCGTTCCTCATTAAAGCATACATATATACTTATATTCAGAAAACTATGTTTTGAAATAAATATTTCTTAAAATAAACTACATCTGTAATGGGTTTGTGTGTTGCAAAATAGAAGTATCACTCTTACTTATCTTGAAACCGTGGCTCTCTTTCAATCCTTACAAAATCTATGCAACAGTGTGCCAGGAAAGAAAGCCAATTAGAAAAGAATGGTTTGAGCTAGACGCACACATGTTGGACGCTGCATCACATGCTATTTAAATGGATCCAAATGTGTCTGTCTTATTTTAAAGACTGCCCTTGCAAATGCTCTGGGTGCACTAAGAATGTTTATTACCTACCAGCTTCCTTTTTATCTTGAGGGACAGTACTCGATATGATAAATTCTCTTCCTGGTAAAAAATCTATTCCAGAATGCCCTCTGAAATGAGCACTTGTTAAACTAGAAGATCTTTAAAATGAATACATTTGTAATGAGAAAGAGAAATTGAAAGGTGAGGCATTGGAATCAAATGTCTAATGCTTATAGAAAAATAGCTCGAACCTGCTAATAAGTAAGGTTGTGAAAATGCTATATTTATGCATGTCTCATTAAAAAAATATAAATTACAGTTACCTTGAAATAATAACTGTCATGCTCAGAAAAATGCATTCCTATACATAACAAGAATGTTTCATTTATAGGATTAATATTGTTGATTGCTTGGAAGTAACTGTAAAATCTGATATGGCAAACATGTTTATAAAAAGATTTAATTCATGGATGAAACTTTGCAAATTGGGCAAATCTGGTTGAAAGTTCATCTCTGAGTGGAGCAAAGAGGCACTTGCCTTACTTCAGTATTTACGAAGCAGAGAGAGGCAGATTTCTGTGACTTTTAGGACAACCTGGTCTACACAGTGAGTGGAAGGAAAGCCAAAAGTATGTTGAGAGATCCAGTCTTGAAAACAAAACAATAAATAAACAAACAAGAATGGGTGGAAATTCACTTTCTACCTGCCCTTGGTACTAATAAGTGAAGACACCCTTCTGAAATTTTCTTAAATTCAGCTTTCTTGAGGGAAACAAAGCACCCTATAGATGCCACATTACAGAGATCAAGGTGTGTCCTTTTTACTCTTACCCATTTCTTGCTTCTTCCTTCTGTCCAATTTCTTCCTCATTCTTCAATCCCTCTAAGGAAATGTGCTTTCTGGCAAGTTATCTTTAAAATGATTTAGGGACTTTATCTCCTTTCTTTTCTTGAGTCATCTGCAGAGGGATGTGTTTGGAGGAAGAGACTCCTCATTGGTTGTATTAAAAGAAGATCCTCTCAAGGCTTCATCTTAACAGCTCTCTAGGAAGGATGAAAAAGCTTCTCGGAGCATCACTCCCAGCCCAAGCAGCAATCTAGCAGCTGTTACTGGACCACGCTCTTCATATAGATGTCCATGTGATTTTCTTAGCTAGGGGCACATCTGTGGGACATTATGGATCTGCCAGAAGATTAAGCACTTCATTTGCACTTATTGAAATGTCTGAAGGAACTGTTTGAAGTGTGATAGCCCTTTGTGGGTTTTACTAGGAGGCATTTTTAGAAGCAGGAAAAGTCATGCACTGGAAAGACTAGCTCTACATTTAATGTAACAAAAAAGAGAAGAATTGATTTTAGGATCAAAATAGAATAAAATGGTAAAAAGTAAAAAGAAAAGTAATTTCCTTATATGAACTAATAAAATGGTCATTAGCAGAGAGCTATGAAGCCATATTCCTTCCAGAGTACAAGTCAGTTATTTGTAAATTCCTTCTATACATGAGTGGGTATAGTTATGATCATACATATATGCCAGAAGTTTAGTAGTGACACATGCTAAGCAGACACTCTGTAGGAGGAGCTGAGAGGTCTACCACTTCATCTGAAGTCTACTAGCAGAATACTGGTGGCTTCTAGATAGCTTGAATGAGGGTCGTAAAGCCCACATCCACAGAGAGAAACCTACTTCAACAGGCCACACCTATGGTAACAGGGCCACACTTTCTAATAGTGCTTCTCCCTGGGCTGAGCATAGACAAACCATAACATCTCTGGTCCCCATAGGCTTGTTCAAACAAGAATTTATGGTGGTCATACCTAAACATACTAAAAAATACATTAAGTCTGATTTCTAAATCCTCCATAATCTACAGCTGTCTCTACAATATTGGAAGTCCAAAGTTTATGTTTCTTCTTAGATTCCTTCAATCACTTAATTGTAATCCCCAAAGCAAAGCAGGAAATTGTCTTTGCCCAGGAGGGCTAAATCCAAACTCCAGCTTTCATGTCTGATGTCAGTGGTCTTCATGACCTCTTCATGCCTTCAAAATCCAGTATCACCTGGGTGATTCTTACACATTACCAAGTACAGCTGCAGCATGAGGTACCTTGGCTATCTACAGAACACAGATTCTTTGTGCTCTCAGAAAATACTTCCCAGAAGATTTTACCTCAGTCATGCTGGTTTTTTCTCAATCACCACTAATTTTTTAGCTCAGCTGACCAGCATCAATTGTCCCCATAGTCCTCTTCTTTTGACTATAAAGCCAGAGACACATGGCCAGAGTTGCCAAATTTTTTGTTGCTTGTTGGAGCTGGAACATGGTCCACCTTTTTCTTTTCATTTTATCAGTTATCTGTTTTCCACCTCATTCACTGCCTATCTTGGCTATCCTGGAACTTGCTCTTGGAATGACCTTGAACTCAGATCTGTTTGGTTCTTCCTCCTGGGATTAAAGGTGTGTACCACCAAACCTGATTTAAAATTTTCTCACCTAAAAACTTGCTCTGTCTCAGGCTGGCCCAGAAATCTGTTTGCCTTTGCCTCCTGGGATTAAAAGCTTGTACGACCACACTTCGACCTAAATTTCTTTGGGTGGGATCTTGCCTCAAGGTCACCATTCCCTTAATTGATTTAAAAACCTTTAAAGACAGGATTCAGATCTATTTTACTTCCTGGTTCCTCTTTAACATTCAAAACATATATTTTGTATTTTTCTTTCTAAGCTTGCTATGCTTATTCAAGATGTTCCTTATGAAACTTAACCAGAGAACAAAATCTATGATAGGTGTTTCTGAAACTTCCTTTGCCAATGCAATTAATCTGATTAATTTAGCCTGAGGCAGGCTCTTAAACCAAGGGCAAAAAGCAGCCAGATCTTCACCAAAATTCTACAAAAACAGTCTGTAAGCAAAATATTGCAGTTCTTCACAGAAACTTCTTGGGCCAGATTTCTACAGTTCAAATCACTTTCAGCAATAAAATCATCCACATTCATAAAAGAATAGTTCATTTAGCCTCACTTAAAGCATTCCACTGCACTCCAAATCCAAAGTCTCCAAATTTACATTCTTCCAAACAAAATCATGGCCAGGTCTATCAGAGCAATACCAAAGTCCCTGGTTCCAACATCTGGTGCTTTGAGTTTTACTGTTGTGAACAGACACCATGACCAAGGCAAGTTTTATAAAGGACAACATTTAATTGAGGCTAGCTTACAGGTTCAGTGGCTCAGTACATTATTATCAAGTGGGAACATGGCAACATCTAGGCAGGCATGATGAAGGAGGAGCTGAGAGATCTACATCTTTATCTGAAGGTTACTAGCAGAATTCTGGCTTCCAGGCAGCTGGGATAGGGTCTTAAAGCCCACACGCACAGAGAAATACTTAGTCCAACAAGACCACACCTATGCCAACAGAGCTACACCTTCTAATAGTGCCACTGCCTGGGCTGAGCATAGACAAACCATAACACACACAAATGCTACTCACTCATGACATCTAAATTTAATGCTTTTATCTCATAAAAGATAATAGTGTAGTTTCCAAGACAGATCATTTTTCTGCACACTAAAAATATTTTAAGTTGGATATTTTACTTATTTCCATTTCAAATGTTATCCCCTTTCCTGGATACTCCCCTGCAAACCCTCTATCTCATCCCGCTTAATCTGCTTCTATGAGGGTGCTCCCCCACCCACCCACTCCTGCCTCACTGCCCTAGTATTCCTCTACACTGGGGAACCAAGCCTTCACTGGATGAAGGGCCTTCTTTCCCATTGATGGCAGATAAGGCCTCTTTAGCTCCTTCAGTCCATCTTCTAACCTCTCCATTGGGGTCCTTGTTATCAGTCTGATGGTTAGCTTTAAGCATCTGTGTCTGTATTGGTCAGGATCTGGCAGAATCTCTCAGGAGCAAGTACTTCTTGGCATCAGCAATAGTGTCTGGGTTTGGTTTTTTCATGTGGGATGAATCCCCAGGTGGGGCAGACTCTGGATGGCTTTTCCTTCAGTCTCTGCTACACTAGTTGTCCCTGTATTTCCTTTAGAAAGGAGCCATTCTGAGTTAAAGTTTTGGAAATGGGTGAGTGGCCCCATCCCTCAGCTGGGGACTATGCCTAACCTCTAGATAAGGTCTTGACAGGCTCTCCATTCCCTTTGTGGGTTATTTCATTTTTTAAAATAATTTTTATTGGAATGCTCTATATTTGCATTTCAAATGTTTTCCCTCACTTCAATTCCCCCTACCCTTGCTTCCAAGAAGATGCTCCCGCTCTGAACCACCCACTTCCACCTCAATGCCTTGGCATTTCCCTACACAGATTGTCATCCACATGGTATCCTGGGAGACTCTTGCTCTCCTGGCATGGGGGACTTTCGAGCTGCTATTCCCAGTTCTCCATTCCCTATTGCTATACACTTCTGTTCAATTTTCTGAACCTCTGTATGTACCTGAATTTGCCCCACTTTTTTTCCATGCCTCTCCTTTTTTCTTTCAAGTTCCCCCTGCCCTCTACTTCCCTTCGTTTGTTCCCCTTCTAAGTAGGACTGAAGTATCCATACTTTGGTCTTGCTTCTTCTTGAGCTTCTTGTCATCTGTGAGTTGAACTGTGGGTATTACAAGAATAAATGGGCTGAGAAAAAAATTAGGGAAATGTCACCCTTTGCAGTTGTCACAAATAATATAAAATATCTTAGGGTGACTTGAACTAAAAAGGGAAAGATATGTATAACAAGAACTTCAAGTCTCTGTAGAAACAAATTGAAGCCCTTAGAAGATGGAAAGATCTCCCATGCCCAGGGATAGAAGGATTAATAAAGAAAAAATGGCCATCAAGCTGAAAGCAGTCTACAGGTCCAATGTAATTTCCATCAAAAAATAGAGTTAGAAAGACCAATTCTTAAATTCATTTTGAATAACAAAAAACCCAGGATAACAAAAACTATTCTCAACAATAAAATAACTTCTGGGGGACTCACCATCCCTGATCTCAAGCTGTACTACAGAGCAATAGTGATAAAAACTGCTTGGCATTGGTACAGCGATAGGCAGATACAGCATTTTCAACAAATGATGCTGTTCAACTGACACTCAGCATGCAGAAGAATGCAAATTGATCCATTCTTATCTCCCTGTACAATATTTTAAATGTTAACAATTTAAAGTTCAAATGATTAATTGCAATTATTATTGTTTCTTATTGAATACTTTCTTTCCTTAGATTTCAAATGTTATGCCCTTTCCTGGTTTTGCCTCCAGAATCCCCTTATCCCATCCCTCCTCCCCCTGCCTTTATGAGAGTGCTTCCCTATCTACCCACTCTCTCCCACCTCCTTGTCAATTGAAATTCTATCATGAATATACTGGCATGATTGATTATTTTAGATATAGTGAAACATACACAAATACTTCAAATTAATTTATATGTGGCTTTGATAAGCTAAGGAAGGATAGATAATGTCATAGGGGAAGATGGAACAACAACTGACACGTTATTGCCTAGTATCTATATATTAGTCATTTCAATTAGGTTGAAAATATTTGCCTCTCATCTTAAACAGCATGCTGGAGACTAAGACATGAATGTACATGTATATGTATATGTGTATGTGTATGTGTATGTGTATATGTAAATGTATATGTATATGCATATATATATTTATCATGAAGAATGAACAAGCAGAAATAAGCTTGTCCAAATAGAAAGTTATAGTCGGTTGCTTAATTTTTAAATAGAAGCTAATTATTAGAATACATGATCAAAAAAAAAGATTCCTCAGCATCTACCTGATGTCTGTAGTTTCATGAAATGACCTGTGACCTTCAATTTAGGTAACTACACACAGGGGACACAGGGATAGTAGATTTTTCAGTGACCTTTTGTGTATAGAATGTGATTAGATGTATAAGATCAAACAATAAGTAAAACACAAGTCCTCCTTAAAGTAGGCTCGCTGGATCCATGTTTGCCTGTTTTGGGCTCTTTTCAGATAAGCTTAGAAAGTTAAAGAACTAGCTTTTTTTTCATTTTAATTTAATTTTATTTTTTGAGACTTAATATAATTATAATATTCTCCCCTTCCTGTTCCTTCCTCTAAATCCTTACATAGTTCCCTCTCCATTCTTTTTTTAATATTGTACTGCATGTATGTATTTATAAGTTTATATACGTGTATGTATGTATGTATGTATGTATGTATGTATGTATGTGTGTATGTATGTATGTATCTATGTATGTACATATGTATGTATGTTGTATTTTGAACAAATATGACCTCCAGAGGCTCATATATTTAAATTCATGGTCATCAGAGAGTGGCACTATTTTAAAAAGATTAGGAGGTATGGTCTCATTGAAGGAAGTTTGTTGCTGGAAGTGAACTCAGAGCTTTCAAAAGCTTATATCAAGCTCACCGTATCTTTCTCTGCCTAGAGATCAGGATGTAGTTCTCAACTCTGCTGCAGCCCCATGCCTGTGTTAATGCTGCTATGTTCTCTATTATCATGATAATGGATTAAACATCACAAACTGTAATCAAGGCCTAGTTAATGCTTTCTTTTGTAGAGTTGCCTTGTTTACAGTATCTCTTCATAGTGATAGAACAGTGGTTTAGACAATGTATACATGTATGTCTATATACATTCTTATTACAAAATTGCAAACTGTTCAGTCCACAGGTCAGCTTCAGCTCAAGGGTCTCTGGGTATTATTTCTAAACAACATAGTGTGTTCAGCAATAACGACTTACTTTCTGTGTCTAAAAGGTAACCCAGGACAGCAGTAAGTTGTATGTTTGAGAAGTCTCTTGGAAAACTCTGGCCAACAACTGAGATGCGGGCTTCTCCCATCTTAGAGGTCTGTGCTCTTGGAGGGTTCTGCGGTGAGAAAAAAAAGTTAGGTATGTGTATTTATATGTAAAATTACATATTATAAAATTTTCTGGGATCAATAGTTAAATGCATTTTTGTATTTTTAAAAATAACTTAATTATTTTACTTACTTTCTCTCTCCTTCTGTATTCACCATCCTCCTTCTGTGAAGCCCACTTTCCTAAATTTTCCCTCTCACTTTATTATACATCCTGCATCTTGGTATTCCCCACTCTACGGCTGACAACACAGCCACCCACTCCTACTCCTGGCAATGCCTAGGTTTCCGTTTGGTAAATGGTACCTGTAGTTTTTATAGGCTGTGCATTCAAATATGAAGATTTAGAGCCAGAAGCCTCTGAAAAATTCAACCATGCAATGCTTCTCTTTTTGAAACTGGAATACATCACTCAATATTATCTTTTTTTGTATTTTATCCATTTACCTGAAAAGTTCATGATTTTTTATTTTGTACAGCTGAATAGTATTCCATAGTCTATATAGAGCATATTTTTGTTTCCCATTTATTGTCTGTAGGGTCTTTAGGTTGTTTCTATTTCCTAGATATTGTGTATGGTGCAACAATGAACATGGCTGAGCAATATCTGTGGAGTATAATGTCTAGTTCTTTGGACATATGTCAAAGTGTTAGGTATAGCTGTGTCAGACTGTAGATGAACTTTAGCCCTTTGTCTTGCTGAGAGAAAGCTAGAAGGGACGATAGGTTTTTAAAACTACTGTCTAGGGATGGCAGCTTTGTCAGTACAGCTTGCTTTGCAAACACAAAGACCTGAATTCAATCTTCAACAAGACATTTGCATTAGTGTTTTTGGTTTTAGGATTTGCATAGGGAACCAGGCATAGGTCATTTAAAGTAACACGGTCCAGTGTCTCTATTTGCTCTTTCTCTGTCCTCGTATGTCCTTGTTTTTTTCATACCTCAAAAATAGTTACATAGTACACTTTTCAGTAATAACTAAAAGCAAAGTTTCTCCATTAATAATAGTTTATAAGTTATTCTGAGTTTAAGTACTTTATGTTATTTTGAACTACAAAGACTAGGGCTCAAGATTATAAAAAGAGAAATATTCAATAAATACATTAATTTAAAGTGTTTAATTTATTTATAAAATTTTTTCACTTTTAGAATATTTTGTTAGGCAACATGGTTCTTCTTAAACAGTTACTCAATTTCTCAGTTTAATACACGAATACAAATATGCATGTTCTGTTCCTATTGTATAGAAGATTTAAACAAAATCATAAAAGGGCTTTAACATGTAACTCAAAAGTAAGAATTTGTAAGTTTATATAAACAAGAATAAGTCTTATAAGAGATGTTTTCATATTTACTCCATGGTTTTTTTTTGTTTATGTTGACAGTCTGTGCCCTGAGAATTCTAGACTTAAATGCAACAATTTGCCTCTTCCTTGAAATATGATGTGTTCTCAATTGTTCCCTACTGGTTAGCAGTCATTTTATGAGTGAAACTGTGTGTTTAACTATCCCAAGATGCCATCAATCTGTAGAATTTCAGTCTTTGGAGCATATAAGCTTTTGAAACTATGTGTAAAATTGTGGGTATATTTTAATACACCTAGTAAATCACAAGACGTTTGTCACTTTAGAATATATTTTTGAAATCATTACAGTTTTATAGCAATATTATCTTCTATAAAGATCTCCCCTTTTCACTTAAACTAATTGATTGAATTATTTCACTACATATTTTATAAGATCTTTTAAAATAAAGCAAGATTTCTTTAAAATCTAGCATGTTAAATCAAAGAGTTGACATTATACTGAGACAAAGCAGAAACTAAGTTTATTTCAGGCCTTAACATATACTGTGAAGCCTAATGACTTAATAACCAGGATACATTTATTTGCGCTAAGTTTGGAGGAACAACCACAAAAATTAAGAAAAATAGTTACCATTCAAATATAGTAGCTACCAAACAAGCAGATTTGTCATATTAAGTTTGCTATTTTTTTTTTACTTTAGGTGCCCATGTATTGGGATGTCACTCATCTTGTCTATAAAAGATTTCCTTTGATATTTGGTGTGAATAACAGTATATGTTACCATGCTGTTGTTATTCCCCTATTAATCAGTAGTAGTAGTCCTAAATGTGTGTCTCTCTGAGGTGACATTGCAAATAGCATATTTTACATATTTACAAATGCAAATTTTGATCATATTAAGTCACAAAGATGCTCCTAGCCACACCTTCAAATGAATTATTTGTTCAGCTATTCATTAGGACAATTTTTATGTTATGACAAAATATTGTTATCTATAACTATTAATTAGCTCTATGTTATTCCTAGGTGTGTATAGTGCTTTGAATGAGACTACCACCCAAAGGCTCATATATTTGTATCTTTGATCCCTAGTTGAAATGTTAAAAGTTTTAGGAGATGTGGCCCTGTTGGAAGAGCTATGTCACTCTGAGTAGGCTCTGGGTTTCAAAAGCCCATGCCAGGCCCAATGTTAACTTTTTCTGTTATCTCTACCTGTGCATCAGGATGTAGCTCTTAGATACTTCTCTAACTCCATGTCTGTTTGCCTGCCACCAAGCTTTCTACCATAATAGACTGACCAGCTGAAATTATAAGCAAAACTCCAATCCCTTGCTTTCTTTTGTAAGAGTTTCCTTGATCATGGAGTCTCTTCACAACAATAGAACAGTTACAAAGACAAAATGGATGCCTTAATTAAGCTCACCTAGAGGCTTTCCAATAGTGAAGTAACATTTTTGAGGACTGAGTTAGTTACTTTAGATTCTTAATG
This sequence comes from Micromys minutus, assembly GCF_963924665.1. Lineage (NCBI taxonomy): Eukaryota > Metazoa > Chordata > Mammalia > Rodentia > Muridae > Micromys > Micromys minutus. The sequence continues at coordinate 136,240,170 of NC_137969.1, forward strand.
TAGTAGGTCGCTTTTACAGTAGACTCAATGCTCTGATGTCTTGAAATTGAAACCACTGTGTAATATCTTTTGCATGTCATAAAGATTACAGCTGATTCATTTCCAATGAATAGAAAATAAGGAGCAGTTCTAGATAGTCAGCTCTGACGTTAGTCATGATTAATTATAGAACGTTTTGATGTACTCTCTTGTTGTTGATGATATGCGAAGTCATATTTTGCATGCTGAAAGAGACCTATGGAGAGTCCTACAATTCTGTAATTTTAGCATACCAACCCCTGAAAACTGATATGCGGTGATTTTAGAGACATAACTGAGAGCATGCAAATGGATGTAGAAGAGCACTTCTCTTGTTCCTTGACATGACAACAACTCCTCCAACTTTCCTAGTTTTTTAAGTTGCTTAAAATATAATCTGAGTATGTTAAGATTATCTTGAGTTTTCTTCTTAGCTTTTTGAAGACAGAAGTATAAGAAAAAGTGGTAAGCTTAGGTGATTCTGGTTGGAGTCAACTTTCTACTGCTCTATCTTCATGGGGTGGGGGGATTCTTACAGGAGAATTTACCTCTTACATGTGGGAAATTCTCTATGACCTCCAATACTCCTTATTACATTCCAGAGGCCTCAGTTATTAAGGCCACCTGTCTCAGTCACTGCCCAATTTATGTAAAGAGATCATGTGACATGGGCAACTTTTATAAAAAGCAAAAGCATTTGATTGGGGGCTTGCTTATAGTTTCAGAGGCTATGTTTATCATGATAGGGAGAGCTTGGCAGCCAACACAGCACTGGGAAGATCAATGAGGGCTGCATCCTTGTTCACAGGAATACAGTGACAGACCAGGACTAGATTGTGTCTTTGAAACCCATGTTCAAGATAAATGCCCAACGTCATACTTTCTTCAGCAAGGCCACAGCTACTCCAACAAGGTCAACCTAATTATCCTTATAATCCTTTTATGACTTTATTTATCAAAAATAAACAAAAGATTGTTTTATCATCTATGGATATCAAGTCTAGGTATATGACCTAGGACTAACCACATAGCTGTAGACATTTTTATGCCTTTTAAATTCCTCCTGCTTTCTAAATGTAATTAGACTACCTGTACAGATTGCCATTCTCATCAGTAAGAGGTGGAAATAGTCATTTTAAGAAGAACTATGATTTTATACTGTGATAAGTATGTTAAATAGTCAATTTAGGATATAAGATATATTTAAGATACGCCAATTTTTTCCTCAACTATTCATTCTTGTAAAAATAAAAGTAATTTCCTCGGTCATTTTTCAAACTTAAATGACACAATTAAGTGGAGCATGTCACAGTGACCACTCTACCTCTTACATAAAGGTGACCTTGGGAGACTCATCAAAAGGACAGCAGTCGACAGGCTGGCCTGAAGGCTGAAGGCTTGATCTTCATGATGGCTATCGTTCCGGCCCCATCTCACACCAATGCCCTTAGAAATAACACATTTTGATCCATCTGGTCCATCCACATTGAGGTTGATTTAATTGGTCAAAGTCCATGGATAGCAATCCTTGCTCATGGCCCTTGCTCTATGATAGTTCTGTTGGGGTGAACTTCTAGCACCACTAGGCCTTTTATTTGTATAAAAGAAAAAAGCTTTCAACATTATAAATATAGCTTTCTCCTTCCTGCCTCAAAGCACAGTCTGCCAAGTCCTCCTCCAATCATTATAGCCTCGATGTGCAGGGACTATGCTTCTGTACAGAGCTTTTATCAGGTACTTTTTTTATCTCTTCCACTTTCTACAGCTCAACATCAGGATGCATTTTTATATAAATTTATAAGTGGATACACATACCTATACACTTATACATGAATTCAAGAGTTTACTTTTTATGCCAGCAATGTAATAGTTACCATAAAATAACAATTATAATAGTTTTTGCTACCTAGGTGACATATTTTGCTAAAATGTATTCAAGAAGTAGCTTATCTATGGATTAGTCTATTGTGGTTTTTGTCTATGAGAAAATGGCAAGAGGAAAAATATATTTTCCCTTTAGAAAATATTTAGGAACAATAGTCTTCTATTCAAGAAGTTTAGAAGCAAATAGTTCTAAGGGTTAGTTAATAACAGCCATCAATAAGTGTTTCTTGGATTGTTGATGTATCAGTAGTTGACATATTATTTAATGATGAATCTCAGACCATGAATGATTGGAAAATGTTGGATTAAACAAGGTTACCTTAGTAAATATTAAACTTTATTATGCTTATATAATTCAACATTGTAAGTAACAATTCACAGAAGCATGATAGAATTGAATTAATAGAAGGTAGTTGTAAATATAAGATACACTATAATTTCAAAACACATAGAAACTTTTTTTCTGATGATGATTCATGATTGGAGAGAGACATGCAAAGAAAGAAGAAATAGTAGAAAGAATAAAGGACAGAATGAAGTCAAATGGGAGCATATGTTGCTTTGTTAATAAAATGAAAAAATATAATATATTCTCTGAATAGAATCTTCTCAGTATTTTTTTTTAATCTACCCATTATATTACATACTTACAACTATTGTTGGTGGTATGGGAGAGGTGAAGGAAGTGAAAAGTCACTGAGTTGGAGTGGCATTTATAACTAGACTGTTATCTCAGGAGGGATGGAGAAGGCTAATATATATAATGGAGATTAACAAACATTAACTATGTAACAGTTTGAGGCCAAACCTAAGGGAGGTGCTTTCGTGAGCACATCAGTGGTTTTTGGATAAGGAATTTTGGATAGAGTTTCCATTACTGTGAATAGACACTATGATCAAGGACATTTAATAGTGCCTAGCTTACAGGTTCAGAAGTTCAGTTCATTATCACCAAGGCAGGAATCATGGGGGCATCTAGGAAGTCATGTCACTGGAGGAGTTGAGAGTTCTACATCTTCTTCAAAGTCGAACAGGAGACGACTGGCTCTCACAGGGCTAAGAGGAGGACGTAAAAGATCACCTTCACAGTGATGCATTTTCTTCAACAAGACCACCACCCCCAACAGTGTTAAACATATTCAGACCATCACAACTTCAAAAGTTAGTAAATGGATGGAACTAGAAACTATCATCCTGAGTGAGGTAACCCAGTCACCAAAGAACACACATGATATGCACTCACTGACAAGTGCATACTAGACCCAGAAAGCTCTGAATACCTAAGAAACAATTCACAGACCTTATGAAGATCAGAAAGAAGAAAGGCCAAAATGGGGATGCCTCAGTCCTTTTTTTTTTTTTTAACAGAAAGATCCTTTATTCTTCAGAGAAGAAAAGTTAGAGTGTCTGCTCCCTGAGTCAGGCAGAAAAACAGCAGCCAATGACGTTGCAGGTGTAATTTTATTTATTTATTTTGGATACATTTTTTAAGGTTGTAATTAAGTATTTGTGGGTACATACACACACACACACACAAACACATATGTATGTATGTAACAATAATATAGGAAAAGAGGCTATTAATTTGAAGGAATACGAGAAAGAACAGGAAGGGCTGAAAGGAGGAAAGGGGAATGTGATACAGTTATATTTTAATTAAAATATATTCTTTTTTTGTTGTTGTTGAGCTTCACACAGTCTTTGAGTTGTTTCTGGGGGTGTGCAGAGCTTTCTGGGGTTAGTATCCCATTATAAGTGACTGCATATTATGTCTGTTCTTTTGTGACTGTGTTATCTCACTCAGGATGATATTCTCTAGATGCATCCATTTTCTTAAGAATTTCATAAAGTCATTGTTTCTGATAGCTGAGTAGTACTCCATTGTGTAAATGTACCACAATTTTTGCATCCATTCATCTACTGAAGGACATCTAGGTTCTTTCCAGCTTCTTACTATTATAAATAGAGCTGCAATGAACATTGTGGTACACGTATCTTTGTTGTGTTTTGGAGCATCTCTGGGGTAAATGCATAGAAGTGGAATAACTGGTTCTTCAGGTAGTACAATGTCCATTTTTCTGAGGAATCGCCAGACTGATTTACAAAGTGATTGTATCAGTTTAAAATCCCACTAGCAGTGGGAAGTGTTCCTCTTTGTCGACATCCTCACAAGCATCTGTTGTCATCTGAGTTTTGGATCTTGGCCAATCTGACTGGTGTGAGGTGGAATCCCAGGGTTGTTTTGATTTGCATTTCCCTGATGGCTAGGGAGGATGAGCACTTCCTTAGATGTTTCTCAGCCAATTGATATTCCTCGATTGAGAACTTTTTGTTTAAGTCTGTACCCCATTTTTAATAGGGTTGTTTAATTCTCTGGTGTCTAGCTTTTTGAGTTCATTGTATACCTTGGATATTAGACCTCTATGTGATGTGGTGTTGGTAAAGATCTTTTCCTACTCTGTTGGCTGCCGTTTTGTTTTCTTGGTAGTGTCTTTAGCCTTACAGAAACTTTGCAATTTCATTAAGTCCCATTTGTCAATCTTTGACATTAGAGCACGAGCATTAGTATTATGTTCAGGAAATTTTCTCCTGTGCCTGTGAGTTCTAAGGTTTTCCCTACTTTCTCATCTAATAGTTTCAGTGTACCTGGTTTAATGTTGAGATCCTTGATCCACTTACACTTGAGCTTTGTACAAGGAGATAAGAAAGGGTCTATTTTCATTCTTGAGCATGCTGAGTGCCAGTTGGACCAACACCATTTGTTAAATAGGCTATTCTTTTTCCATTGCATATTTACAGCTCCTTTGTCAAAAATCAGTTGACCATATATATGAGGGCTCATTTCTGGATCTTCTATTCTATTCCATTGATCCACATGCCTATTTCTGTACCAGTACCATGCAGTTTTCAGCACAATAGCCTTGTAATGTAGCTTGAGGTCAGGAATAGTGATTTCTGCAGATGTTTTCTTGTTGTTGAGGATTGATTTCACTATTCTAGGTCTTTTGTTATTCCAAATGAAAGTGCACATTGCTCTTTCCAACTCAATGAAGAACTGGGTTGGAATTTTGAAGGGGATTGCATTGAATCTGTAGATTGCTTTTGGTAAGATGGCCATTTTTAAAATGTTGTTCCTTCCAATCCATGAGCTTGGGAGTTCTTTCCATTTTCTGAGATCTTCCTCGATTTTCTTCTTGAGGTTTGAAGTTCTTGTCATGCAGGTCTTTCACTTGCTTAGTTAGAGTCACACCAACGTATTTCAAAGTTTTTGTGACTATTGTGAAGGGTATCTTTTCCCTAATTTCTTTCTCCACATGTTTGTTCTTTGAATATAGGAAGGCTACTAATTTGTTTGAGTTACTTTTATATCCAGCCACTTTGCCGAACTTGTTTATCAGCTGTACGAGTTCTGTGGTGGAAGTTGTGGGGTCGCTTAAGTACATTATAATGTCATCTGCAAATAGTGATGTTTTTATTTCTTCCTTTCCAATTCGTATCCCTTTGATTTCCTTTTGCTGTCTAATTTCTCTAGCCAGGACCTCCAGTACTATGTTGAATAGGTAGGGGGAGAGTGGTCAGCCTTGTCAAGTCCCTGATTTTAGTGAGATTGCTTCAAGTTTCCCACCGTTAAGTTTGATGTTGTCTGTTGGTTTGCTGTATGTTGCTTTTATTATGTTTAGATATGGACCTTGGATTCCTGTTGTTTCCAAGACTTTTAACATAAAGGGATGTTGGATTTTGTCAAATACTTTCTCAGCATCTAGTGAGATAACCATGTGTTTTTTTTTTTTTTTTTTTTTTTTTTTTTTTTTTTTTTTTTGAGTTTGTTTATATGGTGGATGACATTGATGGATTTCCTTATATTAAACCATCCTGCTTCCCAGGGATGAAGCCTATTTGATCATGATGAATGATCATTTTGATGTGTTCTTGGATTCAGTTTGCAAGGATTTTTGTTGAGTATTTTTGCATCAATGTTTATAAGTGAGATTGGTCTGAAGTTCTCTATCCTTGTAGAGTCTTTGTGTGGTTTAGGAACAAGGTTTATTGTAGCCTCAAAAAATGTGTTAGGTAGTGTTACCTCGGATTCTATTTTGTAGAATAGTATGGAGAGTATTGGTATTATGTCATCAATAAATGTCTAATAAAACTCTGCACTGAACCCATCTAGACCTGGGCTTTTTTGGGCTTTTTTTTTTGGTTGGGAAGCTTGTGATGACTGCTTCTATTTCTTTAGGTGTTATGGGATTATTTAGATGGTTTACCTGGTCCTTGTTTAACTTTGGTATCTTGTATCTGTCTACAAATTCATTTATTTCCTCCAGATTTTCCAGCTTTGTTGAGTATAGGCTTTTGTAGTATGACCTGATGATTTCTTGAATTACCCCACTTTCAGTCGTTATTTCTCTACTTTCCTTTTTTATTTTGTTAATTTGGATACTCTCCCTTGGCCCTCTATTTAGTCTGGCTAAGAGTTTATCAATCTTGTTAATTTTCTCAAAGAACCAGCTCCTTTCAAAGGTTCTTTTTGTTTTTATTTGATCTATTTCTGCCCTAAGTTTGATTATTTGTTGCCATCTGGTTCCTTTTGTTCTAGAGCTTTCAACTGTGCTGTCAGGGTGCTAGTGTATGCTCTCTCCAGTTTCTTTTTGGAAGCACTCAGAGGTATGAGTTTTCCTTTCAGTACTGCTTTCATTGCATCCCACAGGTTTGGGTATGTCGTGTTTTCATTTTCATTGAATTCTAGAAAATCTCTAATTTCTTTCTTTATTTCTTCTTCTTTCCTTGCTATCGTTTAATAGAGCAGTGTTTAGTTTCCATGTGTATATGGGCTTTTTGTTGTCTTTGTTGTTATTAAAACCAGGCTTAGACCATGGTGATCTGAGAGGATGCATGGGAGTATTTCAATCTTCTTGTATCAATTGTGGCTCATTCTGTGTCCAATTATGTGGTCAATTTTTGAGAAGGTGCCATGAGGTGCTGAGAAGAAGGTGCATTCTTTAGTTTCCGGATGATATGTTCTATAGATATCTATTAATTTCAGTTGGTTCATAGTCTCTGTTAGTTTTGCAGTTTCCTTGTTCAGTTTATGGTTCCATGATCTGTCCATTGGTGAGAGTGGGGTATTAAAGTCTCCCACTATTATTGTGTGGGGTAAAATGTATTTTTTGAGATTTAGTAGGGTTTCTTTTATAAATATGGGTTGTTCTGTATTTGGACCAAATATGTTAAGGATTGAGAGTTCCTACTGACAGATTTCCCCTGTAATGAGTAAAATGTGTCCTTCCTTGTCTTTTTTGATAACTTTTGGTTGAAAATATACTTTATTCGATATTAGAATGGCCACTCCCGCTTGCTTCTTGGGGCCATTTGCTTGGAAGGTTTTTTCCCAACTTTTTATTCCGAGATTTGTCTGTCTTTGTCTCTGAGTTGAGTTTACTTTATGCAGTAAAATGATAGGGTTTTTTTGATGCATCCAGTCTGATAGCTTATATCTTTTTATTGAGGAGTTTTGTCCATTTATGTTAATAGATATCAAGGAATAGTGGTTGCTGTTTCCTGCTATTGTTGCTTTGGTAGGTTGAATTGTGCCTGTGTGTCCTTCTTTTGGTTTTCTTCTTTAGGAGTTTTCTTGTTTTTATTATGAGGTGGTTCCCCTCATTGTATTGGGTTTTCCACCTATAATTCATTGTAGTGCTGGGTTTGTGGTCATATATTGTGTGAATTTAGTTTTGTCTTGGAATATCTTCGTCTCGCCATCTATGGTGATTGATAGTTTTGCTGGGTATAGGAGCTTGGGCTAGCACTTGTGCTCTCTCAGGGTCTCCATGATGTCTGTCCAGGCTCTTCTAGCTTTCATATTTTCTGTTGAGAAACCAGGTGTGATTCTGATTGGTCTGCCTTTATATGTTACATGACCTTTTTCCCTTACTTCTTTTAGTATTCTTTCTTTGCTTTGGGCACTTGATGTTTTGACTATTATGTGTCGGGAGGAATTTCTTTTCTGGTCCAACCTATTTGGAGTTCTGTAGGCTTCTTTTATGCTCATGGTCATCTCATATTTAAGGGTATGGAAGTTTTTTTCCAGGATTTTGCTGAAGGTATTTACTGTACCTCTTAGTTGATATTCTTTGCCCTCTTCTATTCCTATATAAACCTGTGGTTTTGTGTTCTCATTGTGTCCTTGATCTCCTGGACATTTTGGGTTAGGAGCTTTTTGGTTTTTGCATCTTCTCTGACTATTTTGTCTATGTTTTCAATGTTGTCTTTGGCTCCGAGATTCTCTCTTCCATCCCTTGTAGTCTGTTGGAAATGTCTGTGTCTGTGACTTCTGATTTCTTTTTTAAGTTTTCTACCTCTAGGGTTGTCTCTTTTAGTGTTTTCTTTATTGTGTCAATTTCCGTTTTAAATTCCTTCATCTCTTTGATTCTGTTTTCTTCTAGTTCTTTGAGTGTTTTTCTTGTTTCTTCTTTAAAAGCTTCTAATTATGCCTTTCCTCCCATTCTTGTTTAAGGATCTCTATCATCATCTTGAGGTAGGATTTCATGTCTGAGTCTTCTTTTTCTGAAGTGTTTGACATTCCGCTGTTTGTTGTGATGGGAGAGCTGGGTTCTAGTGTTGCAGGTTGTCTTGGTTTCCCTGGGGTATATTCTTTCGCTTTCCTCTTGCCATCTTGTTGTCAGTGATTGGTGTTCGCCTTTCCCTTGTACCAGGCCTGTATCCCTGGATCTCCTCTGTTCCTGATGGCAGATATTCCGAGTGTCTGTTGTGCACCCTGGAAGCCATCGGCTGGGAACAGAGGGCCTGATGCCAATGGGTTCCTGGATCCCTGGATCAGGCTGGGTGGGCAGGTGAACACTTTCCCAGTGCTCCGCTGAGATCTCTCTGCTCCCTGGCTAGTTGGAATCCCTTCTTGCCCGGTTCTCGCCAGTCCTGTGTTGTCTGGGCCTCCGCCTAGCCTCAGTCCTTCTTAGAAGAAAGAACGGAGCACTCACAGGATTTGATACAAGGTCAAATAGAGGATCAGGCATTGAAGAAAAGATCATGCAGAGGCTTCCTCACCTTGGGATTTAACCATATGCATGCCAAGAAGTACTTACTAGCAGGAACCAGAAATGGATGCATCCTCAAGGGCTTTGTGGGAGTCATACAGATAGAGCTGAGCATTTTCGCAGCTAACCATCAGACTGAACAGGGGGATCCCAACACAGGTGCTAAAGGAAAGACTAAAGGAGCTGAAATGGTTTGCAACCTCATGGGAAGAACAACATTATCAACCAACCAAATCCTCCACAGCTCCCATGTACTAAAACATCAACCATTAAATAGGCATGGAGAGACCAATGGCTCCAGTTGCATATGTAGCAGAAGATAGCAGTTCTCTGGCATCAATGTGAGAAGATGCCTTTGGTCCAGTGAGGTCAAGTTTTTCCAGTGTAGGGGGTTGCCGAGTCACTGAGGTGGAGAGGGTGATTGGGTGCACCTTCCTGAAGACAGGTGGAGGTAAGGGAATAACATTTGAAATGTAAATACAGAGAGTATCTAATTAAAAAAGGAAAAAGAGTAATGACCATTTACAACTTTAAAAAGTGAGCCACTGGGTAATTGGATCACTTATAGGATAAAACCATTCTTATGCATTGATGTAAGAGCCCGGGAAGAATTACCTGGTCTTTGTCAGTGCATGTTAGTAGTTACACAAAAATGATAAGCAAGTAGTTTGGAACAGAATTCACCAGTGCCCAACGGTATTCTTTTCTTTATTGATTATATCTCTTAAGTACTGCTTCATGTGTGGTATTCTCTCTATTGGTTACTTTGACTTTGATTCCTCATCTTTTATATTTCCAATTTAGATGTTGGAGGCTGTGGACCCTCATTAATCTTATTCGACTTCCCACTTTATTATATCACTTTTCTTCCAAACTGTAACCATGATCCTGTTGCTGCTGACTTTATCTGTGGTTACTGTGTAAACTAGAGGGTGAGATCTAAACTCCTGTCTGAGTTGTAATTTTATACTTCAGCACTTCAGGACTCTATACATTCACATTTGCTCTTCCTTCCCCTAAACTCTCTGTGCGTCTGTCCTAGACAGGCTGTTAAGACTACCAGGCCTTATGGAAATGAAATAGAGTAAAAGTTCTATAAGGTATATATTTAACCTCTCTAGCCTACTTGTTTTCAATTAAATACTTATTTAAAGGCTCAAGGACATTTTCAGGGTTCTTTTGTGTACTTTGAAAGAGAACTGACTTCATAACATTCTCGACAAACTTAAAATAGTTTTCATACTTCTAGGAATGAAAATTAAAATGTCATTAACAAGTTATTCTACCTAAAAGACATGGAGAATTTGAAAACAGCAAGGACTTTAAGTGTTTAATGAGGACTATGAAATGTGAAATACCAAGTTAAGTGGTTCTTAATAATAATTATGACTAACAATATGCTTGCAATTGATATTTTATTGTGCTATAAATTTTGCAACCACTTTCTTCCATGAACAGTAAAGCATAGTGTTAAATACTTGCTGAGGGAGATTACATTTACTCTTTTCTGAGAGGAGTTTACTGGGTTGAAGTAACACAAAGGAGTTACTCTCATTAACCAGAAAGCAAAAACAAACAATGAGATAGACAGCAATAAACCTCTACAAAACTCAAAAAGCCAGTCATATTTGAAAACCAAATTTTAGAGGAGTATCAACTCCTCCTGACCACCCATTTTCTGATTAAGTTGGTGAACCACAGACTCATTGGTCCAGAGCTGATTATAATATATGTGTATATAATTGTAATTAATTACCATTTATCAAGAGCACTAAAGAGTGTTAAGTGGATGATAATCTTCAATTGCATCAAAACAAGGTGTGAAGAATGGGACCTTTTGTGTTCTCTGTGAATACACCTCAAGGAGCATCCTCTTCATTTCAAGCATTTTGGCTCAGACTGTCTTCTCTCTTCTCTAACAAAGAACCATTCTCACTCCCTACAAAGCTACGGCCAAAAAAAAAAAAAAAAAAAAGAAGGAACAAATTACAAGCATCCAGGAGGTTCAGTTTCTTTCTTTGGATGGGACACTGTCATATTTCTGAGTTGCCCAAGAATGACTAAGGCAAAGAAAAATATCTTCCAACCATTCTTAAAGAAATGTAGATTCAGGGATCTTTATTTGGTCCTTCCTTCTTATTTAACTCCTTTGCCTCTATGGGGTGCATCATGGAGACTTTGTACTTTATGACTAATATCATCTATTGGTGAGTCTCTAGGAAGTGCTAGAGAGCCTCTAGGGAGGCTCCCAGGAGTCAATATGCTGCTGACCTTAGCTGTGACTCATAGATGTGGGGATATGGATTCTGGAGCCATGCAGGACCCTTATAAGAAAGATAAGGACACCAACCCACCCACAAAGCTTTTGACCTCAAATTTGTCCTTTCTGAAAGAAATACGGAGATAAAGATAGAATGGAGACTGAAGGAATAGCAAAACAATAATGAGCCCAACTTGAAACCCATCATACAAGCAAGTACCAATCCCTGACACTATGAATGATGCTCTGTTATGCTTGCAGACAGGAGCTTAACATAACTGTCTTCTGAGAGGTTCTACCCAGCAGCCTAGTGAAACAGATACAGAAACCCACAGCCAAACATTAAACAGAGTTCAGTAACTCTTATGGCAGAGTTAGGGAGGGGGGGGGGTGAGTCAAAATTTAAGGTCCTGAAGGAGATAGGAATTCTGCAGGAAGACCAACAGAATCAACTAACTTCTGGGAGCTCTCAGAGTTTAAGTCACCAAAGAGCACACATGGACTGGACTAAAGTCTCCAGCACATATGTAACACTTGTGGATCTCAGTCTCCATGTGGGTCCTCCAATAACTGGAGATGGGGCCATACCTATCACTGTTGCTTGACTATGGGATCCATATCCCAACAGGGCTGCTTTGTTTGGTGTTGATATGCGTGGGGGGTGCATCGTTTTAGGGGAGAAAGGGTTGGGTGGAAAGCAAGAGAAGCCTATACCCTTACAGAACCAGAAGGACAAGTTTTTGCAAAGAGTGAACCCAAACATATTCTAACAGAGGGGACTTTCAGGGAATGCATTACAGCCAGGTCCCCTGGGTTCCTTGAAATCTGCTCCACTCACAGAAACACGCAGTGAGAGTGAGTGGAAAGTAGGTAGATTTGTAGCAGTCCTTTTGTTTTCATGGCATTATATATATTTTATTGAAAAATATAAATGCTGAACAGGATGGAATACATAGGTGGCACTATAAATGTGGTTGAAATTCTATGATGGGGAGATAATGGGGTCAAAGGGCAACATATTGCCATTGTTCCCCTACACAGACCTGTCAACCTGCCCTCTCAGTATTGATGTTTGAAACATGTATCAGTACTGGCCTTTGGCAGAGGGTTATGGGTAATGCCCACTCCTTCTTGAGGGGGTGTTAACTGTCACTATTAGAAGGGGTGTCATAATGGTGCAGCCCTTGAGAGACCAGTGAAGAAGGAGGAGTTTAGAGACAAACAAAGAGGAACCATCTAAGCTTGGTACCATATACATACGTATGGCATGAAACTGTCAAGAACTTGAGAAGAAACTGCCATAAGGTATGCCTTGATCCAACCTGACTATCTGTTACTGTTCCACAAAGTGATGTTGAAAACTAACTCTGTACCCTAATTCATGGAGGCGACCTTTCCTAGTAAAATTTGATAGTATTCTTGCTGGAAATGTTCGTGCTGATATCGGCTCTTACAGGAAAGTGTGACTCAAGCATCCAGCCTGAGTTTCATTGTTCTCTTCGACCCGTCACCACGAGGACAAAGTGCTGATTGGACTGGGGAGCTGTTTTCAGATCAGCACACACCACAGGTGGGTAGGATGATTTTTTTTGCTTATCTGATCAGTTTATTTCTTGTCCCCAGTCTTTTTCATTGATTTTTTAAAAAAAATTTCCTATTTCTCCTACTAGTCACTGCCAAGTTCCCTTTAGATCAGCCTTACTTTCTTATTATCTCTCTTATTCAGAAGGCAAGAAAAATGTGCAGGGGGGATGGACAGATTAAAAAGATGAACCAGAGAACAAGGGACAGGACCAAAGTAGCAAGATATATAATGGAGACGGGGGTAAAGGGATATGGCTAAATCATCTTATCCTTGATAGATAGAAAGCCTAGCTCAACAGTTACTACTGCACTAACATATCTGTCTGATCCGTGCTATCAGATGGATGATGCCCTTAGCTGCATCTTTCCCTTCATCCCGTTGCAACATAGATCATGTATTACTTTATTCCACACCCTTTTTTATCCCTAGCAAAGAGACCCTGCCACAAACCAGATTACTTAAGTCACATTAGCATTTATCAGGTACTACTGTTTCGTGATATTAGTAGAATTTACTTCACTTTGTGTTGCGTGTCTGTCTCCTGCAAATCAAAGGTAACCCCCGTGTGGGGAGGCTTTGGACACTTACATGCTCTCAGTTCTAATATCCAAGACATATTCAAATAAAAAAAAGCTCCATGACTCTAGGTTTGTTTTATCTTTATAGGGAATTATAATTCAGTGGGATAAATAGAAAATGACTGAATAGCTACTTTAACCCTATAAACTGTTAGCGATGCGCCAGTTCAGAGATGAGAGAATCAAGCGAGATTTAGAAGAGGATTGTGGGAAGGCTTCATGAAGAAAATATGAGCATCAACAGGGCTTTTCCTAAGCAAGCAAAGAGAAAAAAGAGCTCGGTGTGGAAGGGGGTGACACAGGCAGAACCCTGTCATTAGCTTTAAATATATTAAAATTTAATGTTTCATTTCCCACCATTTATTTCTAGTTTATGGAATGCAAGAGTGTCATGTTAAATTATATTCTTAAGTATATATATTTTTTCTATTTTTATTTGGTGTGTGTGTGTCAGTGTGTGTGTGTGTGTGTGTGTGTGTGTGTGTATGTGTGTGTGTGTGTGTATGTGTGTGTGTGTGTGTGTGCCACAACAGATGTTTCTGCATGTTTGCAAAGGTCAGAAGACAGCTTGGCTTTCTCCTCACACAATGTAGGCTCTGGCTGTTGAACACAAGTTATATGCCTGGCTGTTACTGGGTTTACTCACTGAGCCCTGATACTGGGCCCTACTCCTAAGTTTTCATAGGTAAGCACAAACCCAGACTTTAGAACAGCTCAGCCTCCTCAGCAACTGGACTTAAAGGCATCACTTGCCTCTGTGCTGGAGTGTGGCAGTCAATAAGCCCGTGTTCAATGAAGTGCTGTCCGTCTGACAGGTCAGATGAAGCAGCTACAATGTGAGCAGTGGTTTAGTCTGAGCGGGCTGTGACATTCACAGCGGGGATTTTTCAGCCAAGACTGGATTTCATCTGAGAAACCTTAAGCACATTTTCATGAGGGTGTCTACATGCCCCGGCCTAAGTGTTTCTCACTTGAGCTGCAGGCCTACATATACATGTTGTCACTCTCTCACCTTTTGATTTAGAAGTCAGCTGTCACTGCATCAGTGTCTGAATCTAATACAGAAAACCTACTGGAGTCAGGTTCCTTGCACTGAGTATTTGCAAAAGGAAAGGAAAGCAGATGGACATTAAATATTAATGTTGGGGAAGTAGTGGTATGTTCTTGTTGGTAGATTTGTGAGTCTGTGTGTGGTGCTCAGGTGCTAAAGTGTTTTCTTTTCTTTTTTCCATCATCGTCATATGGACTGGAGCATGTTCCCCTCTGCCCTGGACAATGTTGGAATAGAGCAGGACATTGTGGAAGATTTTATGCAAATGAAAATTGACTGAAAGACAAATCCCCCAATAGGAATCAAGAGCAATTAATGTTAAATGAATAGAGATTTGAGCATTATTAACAGAAGAAAACCAAGACATGCCAAGGACAAGAAGGCTTTGGTTTATTAAGCAATCAGAATGCTTTTGGTCCTGTGAGATGTTAAGTAGGTACTGATCTGGTTTTTGAGTCTGTAACAGGGAATACACCTGAAAGAAGCTGAGGACATCACTTATGTTCAGAATACATATTAACATGAAGTTAATAATGACACTTGTTATGAATATTAGTGACTTCCTAAGAATAATACTACTCAGCCACCAGAAACAATGACTTAACCAAATTCTTAAGAAAATGGCTGCATCTAGAGAATATCATCCTGAGTGAGATAACCCAGTCACAAAAGAACAGACATAATATGCAGTCACTGATAGTGGGATGCTAACCCCAGAGGCTCGCACTGCCCCAGAAACAACTCACAGACTGTATCAAGTTCAAGAAAAAAAAGAAAAGAAAAGAAAACAAAACAAAATAAGTCATGCTCAATCCTTACCCACCAAGAACACAATGAAAAATTCCGGGTTGTACCCTGTATTACATGTACTGTCTGCTCATTGTTAAAAAAAAAAAAAAAAAAAAAAAAAAAATCTTTACACACCAAGAAAACTTTGACTATTTCCAGGTTGCATCTTGTTTTACGTGTACTTTATGCACATTGTTACTGGTGGGATCTTTATTACACTATCAAACCTTTAAAAAAAAAAAACAAGTACTGACAAAAATGTATTGTATAATTTTATGCAAAAATGCTTAAAATCTGTACATTTATCTTTGTTTTGTAAAATAAAGTTGTTAAAAAATAATAAAACAAATATTTAAAAATAAAAAAAAATAATATTTTTAAATAACAGATATGCAGTGAAATTGAATAATTAGGATAATGTGCTTACAATTAGAATCATAATTTTATTTAAATTTATTCTCAATGTGTGTGTAATTGACACCAATATTTGTGCTATATGTGTATACATGTAGCTATAACTTAATATTAAAATTTGCTTTGTCTTATGCAGGTTGGGTAGATGAGTATAGAACAGAAAAGAATGATACTATTTGTAAGATTTCAAAATTATTGCAGACATTTTCTTAGAGTTGTGTTTAGTAAAATAGCTCAGACAATGGTTCTTTCTGCTTGCATTAAGTGTACATGATAAAATGGTGTCAAACTTAAACTAGGCTAAGAAATCTATGAAAAGAGCTATGTTAAGAAATAAGTGAGAGCCCATGCAACAATAATCTTTCTGCTTAAACCAATCACATCCAACATCTGCTTCAGAAGGAAGGCAGAAAGGATTTCATGCAAAGTGAGTTCAGGGGAAGGATCTGCTGAGCACAGAAGAGCAGAATTGACGTCTGCTTGAGACTTTTGCTTTTGGTTTTGTAAGATCACAACATAGATCAAAGCCACTTTTATATCCAGTTTGGAGTGAATAACAGCAAAATAATATTTGGGCAACTGCTTTACTAAATCATCTAAGATTTAGTCGTAAACAAAATTATATATTTTATTGAATGTCAGATAATTCTTAAACTTTTTGATCTGATATCAAAGAGAAGAATTTGTTTTCTAGAAAGGAAAGAAATAACCACACTTTTTTTAATTTAGAAAAAAAAGATTTTAGCAAATTATCGAACTATATTTAACTATTTGTTTATTCATTTGGAAAACTCTTTACTCATTCACAACCTCATTGTGCTTGTAAACAGGCCATTTGTCCAAATTATTGAATTAATCAGTTTACTTGCTCTATTGGGAATGTCTAATAGCTTCAGTTTGTATTTACCCCAAAATATTCCATGTCTTACTTTATAAAAGGATAATATACAAAGAAATGGATTCTAATAAAGGGTTTGGAGGGTTCAGACTTGAAAAAAATGTTATATTTGACCTATAACTCCAGTTTCTTTTACCGAATATTATTTTTTTCTTCATCTTTTATTTATTTTCTCAGAATGTATTCTCTTCCTTAAACAAACAAGTTTTGCTAATCTTTTGTCATTTCATAGCAATCAATCCATTCACATACTAGCTGGATATTATCTAAATTACACCACTTTGATGAAAACAAAGTCAAGCATGAAGAAGCTAATGTGTGCCATATTTGGGATCTAGGGTGTGACATTGTGGTATAATGATCTCATAGAGGAATATATAAAGGAACAACATACCACACATTAAATAATACCACAATGTTCCATTTATTTGGAAAAATAAGTTTGTATGTCTATCTTATTGATTGTTCATGTTGATACTATGAATTGCAAATTATTTTTTATGTTGTACAGTTAAATTTCAAATTTTGGCTAACAAGACCTAAAAGTTAGTCGGCTGTCTGAGAAGGCTGCAATGTTTCTCATTGTCCATTATGGTATGTGCATCACAAAGTGCCTTGAGTAGATACTTTACTGCAATTCTGTCTGGGACAGATAGAGCCCTCATATGATTCTCTCCAATTTGACTGAATTGGCACTAACGGAATAGAACAAGTGCATTTCAAATACTACTCACAATACTGCTGTCATCATGAACAAATTTTTTCTACTCCTGACCCTGAAACTTAAGCCTTGTACCAGCGTTCATGAAAATGCTGAATACTAACTTGTTAGATTACAGATTAAACAAGATCTCAGACGTTTCAAAGTTCCTGAGAATCTTAAAGTGAGCAGACATCAATTCTGCTGTTTTGTGCTCAGCAGATCTTTCCCCTGAACTCACATTTTACGTGAATCTTTCTGCCTTCCTTCTGAAGCAGATTTTGGATGGGCTGGTGGGATGTGATTGGTTTAAGCAGAAAGGTTATTGTTGCATGGACTCTTACTTATTTCTTAACACGGCTGTTCTCACAGATTTCTCAGCCTAGTTTAAGTTTTCTCCAGATGGGAGGAGAGAAATCAGCTTTCTTCATTAATGTGTAGTTAAGATTCTTTTTAAAAATGTATGTTATCTATACTCTGTGTGTATGTGAGTGTGTGTGTGTGTATGTGTGTGTGTGTGTGAAGAGAGAGAGAGAGAGAGAGAGAGAGAGAGAGAGAGAGAGAGAGAGAGAGAGAGAGAGAGAGAGAGAGAGAGGAATGGGCATACAGGCATGCATATACTGTACCATGTATGTGAAATGTAGAGAACTCTTTTGTGAAATTCATTTTTCTTTCCATCTCTTTATGGGTAGTAGGAATGGAACTTAGGTAGCCAGTCTTGTATGGTATCATTTTATGGATTCTAGATTTATTTTACCAGTAGAAATTTCAAAGTAGTATTATTTTTCTCAAGTTCTTATGAGACAAAGGAAACCAATGAAAACTGGCATTCAATGAAAATGAAAGTTAACTAATCTTTAATGTCATAGAATTCTAACCAGCAGATAGCTCTACAGATGTAGTCACTATGCTGTTTTATTATCTTATTCACTTGGTCATTATTTCTCTAATCAGACAGTGGCTTAAGCATTATGCTGACGTATGCATGTTCTGTGAGGGTTCAGCACGCTTCTCTGTGTTCTTCAGAGACAGGCTTATTATACTGTCTGAGTGGCCATGAACCTGGGAGCACCCTGCCGCTCACGCTCATGGATGTTGAGGTTTCAGTGTATATCATCACACTCAGCACTTTCCTTTCAATGAATTTATTCCTCTATTTATTTGGCAATAGTCAATGTTATGTCTTATTTCAAATTCTTCAGACCATCATTTCTGATAGTCTGATGGGAGTTCTTTGCCACTTCGTTCTTTCACATTTGCTTTTATTGAGTTTCATACAAGGATTATATGTTAAAAAGTAATTTTTAGGTATACTGTCACGGAGGGAATAATTCACCTTCGTGATCATAATAGCGCCAAGAAAGACAGTTATATATTATTGTTATGAAGAAGTCTATAGAAATAGAATGTTTTCATGACCACATACAATTTCCTGAAACCTTTTTCTGAAAGGCAAACTGTTGTCTTTTATCTCAGTTTCATCACAGAATGTTTCACACTTACATCACTTTTTATTGTTCTTATTAAACATCACATATAGAGTTTTATGTAGCCCTGAAACCATGATTAAAGTACTGTAATGCAGAACTCCATTATTTATCACGAGTCTCTGTTATTTTTCTCTTACACCCAACCACTTGCAAATAGAAGAGTCAAAGTAAGATCATTTGAATCACTTCGAACAGGAATCCAGGTTTGCTTCCTCAAGATAGCCTTATCACTCTGATAGCAGATAAAGGAAGAATTATTTCTGACGATGACAACCAGAATCAAACCAGAATATTGGCACTTTCTGCATAAGAGAAGTGGGACTCTGGGATGCTTAGAAAATGTTTGAACTTGGTTCAGGATCCAAGAAGCTGTCACCATTATCATTTAACATGGATGTAATGTCCTGCCAAGGCAACAGGGATGTGCCCAATAAATGCCAAAACTATAAATGGAAACAAGAAGAGCAAAGTAATTATTTGCAATATTTGTGAAAGTACATAGAAGCTGAAAATCTTAAAAATAGCTTATACAGATAAGACACAATTATTATTATTATTGTTATTATTATTATTATGATCATCATCATCATCATCATCCTAAATGATAATTGGTGTAGTTCACTACTAAGATGAGTTTCCACATTACTAACAGGGAATTAGACTCTTAATTCTTAATTTTGTTTCATATTCCATAGTATGAGATAGATTTTACTTTTCCCCAATCTCTTACTTAGCATAAGCTGGTCTCCATTCAATGTGCTGCTGAAGTTAGACTTGATTTCTTGATAGACCTGCCTGCACAGCAAAGTTGTACATGATTCCAATATACTTTCTGGATTCAAAATGTCTATCTAGAAAAGAAAGGTAGAGGCAGGTTATAATAAGATAAAGTAGAAATAAAAAATGCAAAAAGAGAGAAGGCAAAGTCAGGCCAGTCTGTTCTATTTTTTTTTTTTTAAAGCTTTTCCTGGGAACATCTACCTTCAAATGCCATGAACATTTCTGAAGGCAAACTATAGCACTTGATCATCTCAGCACTGCATGTGGTCGAGGCATTATTTGCAAAATGATGTTGATGCATCAAATAGAGTTAAGAAAGAGACAGTGAGGTAGATGAGGAAGACTGTGAGTAGGCTGCGCAGTCTCTTCCACAATTAAATATTAGAAAATCCAAGAGAATACCACTCAGCTATAAAGAATGTGGACATCCTGAGGTTTGCAGGCAAGTGGATGACAGTTGAAAATATCATCCTGAATGAGGAAACTCAGACCCAAATTATGGTATGTACTCAATAATAAGTGAATATTAGCCAAAAAATAATAATAAGATATAGAATACTCAGAATACAGTACATAGAATGCCAAAAGGTAAACAAGCTGAAGGGCCCTCCCTGGGTGGGAAAGGGGACAGGGAGGAGAAGAGGGGAACAGCATCAGGTATTGGGTGGGAGAAAAGAACTGAAGCCCTGAGGGCCAGAAGAAAAAACAGAAACAGGCAATCTGAAGAGTTAAGAGGTGAGAGGACCCCCCAGAATGCACCAGAGACTAAAATGGAGAAAAGCCTGAGGAAAAGGAGGTCCAGCTGCAGGCCCAAAGTGGGACCCAATGCAAGGGAGGTCCCAAGGCCTGACAATGTTACTGAGGTCATGGTGTGCTCACAAAAAGGGGCCTGTAGTGATTGCCCTTTGAAAGACACAAAAAATGGCTGAAAGAGTCAGATGCAGATATCACACCTAACCAACCAACAGAAGCTGGTGACCCCTGTGGTTGAATGAAGGAAAAGTTGGAAGGCGACCCTGTAAGAGGACCAGCAGACTCAACTAACCTGGATCACTGAGATCTCTGAGACACTGGATCACCAACCAGGAAGCATACAGCAGCTGATATGAGGGACCCAACACATATACAGCAGAGAACTGTCTGTTCTGGGTTCAGTCAGAGAAGATGCACCTTACACTCAAGAGACTGAAGGTTTCAGGTAATGGGTTAGTCCAATGGGGTGGGGGTGGGTGGTTAGGAACATCCTTATGGAGACAGGTGGGCAGGGACTAAGTATGAGATGTAGAATAGTCAGATGGTAGACCTGGAGGAGGATAAAATCTGGAGTGTAAAAAAAAAACATAATTAAAAACAAAAAGAAGAAAAAGAAAATTCAAGAGAACAACTGAAGATGTTCAGAAACAATAAGAATATTTATATTTAAGAGAAGTGTACAGAATTCAAATATGTTCTAGACATCATCCATCCTCAGGAGTTAAGATATAGAAATAGTACCAAGCACAGCTGAAAAGAAACATGGGGAATTATTCACAAAATTAATATATGGTATTTTAATTTTCTTCACAGATGTCTCTTCAATAATGTGAGGATATAATCATTACAGAACCATATTATACTCTTGTCTAAAAAATAAAATCTTATTAAAAAGTTAATTATTTTCAAATTAACTAGTTTAATAAAGGAATGATGAAATGCTAATATTTTCTCTCTCAGATATATTCATAGAACTTTCTATGTAAATAATAGCAAGTAAATTTTAATATTTTTGATGTGGTAAAATGTATAGATTACTTTTCTTTCAGAGAAAGCATCTGATAATATTAACGTAATATAATTATGAAATAAGAAAGCTCTAAGGATCTTAGGTCATATCAATACCAAAGAACAAATAGGAGTAAACAAAAGCATATGTATTTGATATATGTATTAGCTTTTCAGAGACAGAGGAATAGAACATGCATGTGTGCATGAACATATGCACATATGCACACACAGATACACACACATGTGCACACATGCACACACACAATCACTACTTATTAGGAGTTAGTTTGCATAATTATTAAAACCACCATAAAAATCACATAATCTGCATGCTGGGGACACAGGAAAGTTCACTGTCTTTTTCAAAATCTGACAGCCACTGAGCTAAGTGCATAGAACATAGATTATTGTGAACAGACAGAGGGCAGATGTTCCAGATCCAGTAATTATGCAGAGAACAAATTAAATCTTCTTGCATTGCCTTGTTCTATTCAAATCAGTAAATAAATGTCTTACCCCAGAATAAAGGGTCCTTTTTCAGAAAACAACATTCACTTATAATGGTCATTTCTTTGGGAATTTCTCTACAGACACACTTAGAAGCGATATTTGATTATATATATATTTAAGTAAATAGCTGGGCACCTCATTACACCAGACAACTTGATACATACATTTAATGATTATAAAATGTACTGGGAACTTTTGTGTATGTGTGGGGTTAGTCTTGACTGTTAACTTGGTGGGATTTTGAATCCCCCATGGAAACTAAGCTCTGTGCATGACTTCCACGTTAACTGATGAGGTGGAAAGACCTACACTGAACATAAGCCACACAATTCCATCATCTTGGTTCCTAGACTATGGTAGGAGAAGAGCACTAGCTGAACATAAACAGTGATCTTCCTCTGCCTCCTGGATGAACATGCAACACGAGTGGTATCAGTTTCCTGCCGCCATGACTTCCCAAAAAAAATCAGCCACACCTTGGGACTGTAAACTAAGAGATGAGTTCTCTTGTAGTTCCTCTTATCAGGCTAGATTGCCACAGCAACAGATAAAGTAACCAACATAGACGACTGGAATGTAGAAATGGGGCCGTTATTATAATGAACTTAACAGTGTGGTTACTTTATGGAAATTAGAAAGGTCAGCAGTCACAAATGTGGACAATGGAGGCCCAGGTCATGAGGTTTAAGAATGGAACAACGATATTATAAGTATCAACTACTTGAGTAATATAGTAAAGGATGTAGCCATACTACCTGTTTCCTGGGAAACTGAGTGATTGAATTAAAAGCAATGGGCTTGTTCCTTTGGTAGACACCATTTCAAGAGGGACACTGTCTTTAGTGTCATCAGCAAGAAAAGCAAAAATGTGAAAACTGGAAAATTTAGAGAGGAAAATTGTATTAGGAAGTTTACAGTTGCCAAGAATGAAAGGAAAGATAAGTTATCTAGTACTGTAAAAAAGAAGAAGAAAGAAAAGCCTCATTTTCTTCAGTGGAACAATAGAAAGGTTTCCCTGAATGTAGGATTCCTCTCATCAAAGGCTTCAGCTTAAGAAGATATGGGTTTGTTTGTAAGCAGAGACCCTGAACTGAGAATATTGTGGAATAGGACTTGGTATACTTGGGTAGCAGCGCTGGTCCACCTTAAAGTTCAGGTCCATCGCTGGCTTCACATTTAGCCTCTGACTTGTGTTGCTGGTACCCTGAACCTGTCTGCCGCTTGGAGGTTCTCATGGTCTTAGCATTGATAATACCTTGGCATCTCTATTGCAACTTAAGCTTCAGCTTCACATCTTCATGTTACAGAATATCAAGACCTCCTTGCAAAGAATGTAATGTCGACTCTTTGCTGTCTAATATAACGTTCTAAGCATTGCCTGTTATTATCCTCACTGGGACCTATGTAGCAGGGAGAGAAACAGAATTCTCTTTGATTCCACACATGTTTTAAATATGTATGCTCTCTTTCTCTCTGCTTGCCTCACTTGCAAGCCACTCACACCTCTTTCCTTAGCAAATTATGCATTTTAAAGTATCATTCTTCTCTCTTTTAAGAAACATGATTCAGAGCAGTAAGCCCTGAGCATGCCTTATACTGGGTGATAGACTCATGAAATTACTTCCATCAAACAATTCCATGACTCTTGAATTCATTGCTGTTCAAATATTGAGGATGTGGGTATAATACAGCCAATCTCTTTACCAAAATAACACAGGAATATTCTGCAACGTGTTTGCCAACAGTGTCCATGCTCAGCTTCGACACATTGTGAACCAGGTGCCTATTGGTATTGGTCTTGGCATCCTGGCCTCTCAAATGGCCTCAGTGTTGCAATAGGCTCTTATAACAAGCCTCTCATCCACCACTTTGTATGTCCCCACACCCTTTCGACAAGTCATTTCCTTGTACCTAACCACAGCAACAACTTACCTATTCCTTGCCAACTTTCTGTATTGGTTACATTTTAGTTGCTGTGACAAAACACAGAAGAAAAGCAACCTACTAAAGGAAGAGCTTATTCTGGCTCATAGTCTGAGAGTGCATGGTATCATAGTGAGAAGGGGTGGTCAGGAAAGTGACTGTTCTTGGGGCAACAGGAGTGAGAGGCAGTGGGTTACATACACCCACTGCTAGCAAGCAGTGAAAGATGGACATAGAACTCTTTTCTCTCCCCTTTTCCTCTTCCATTCAGTCTGAGACTTTAGTGTGTGGAAGACCTTGTACACATTCAGGATGAGCCTTCTGTCCTCCCCTTTCTTTGGAAATATTAGTAGAAATACACCCTGCTTTGTGTCTTCCAAGGTTATTCAACATTTAGTCAAAGAGACAACAGGAGTTAACCATCATAATCACCTAGTGATCCTGTAGGAAAGTTAGTTTGTGTGCATATACTCTGTGATATGTTCTGCATAATGAAAAAAAATCACCAGGCTGCTTTTCTTAGAACACAGCCACATCATAAACTGACATGCTCATGTAAACACTCAACGTTTCAAAACAGTCTTATTCTTAGGACATATTAAACTCACAATGACCATATCACAACTCACAGATGCAAAGTAAGAGGAAGGAAGAGTAGGGTATGGATGCTTCAGTCCTGCCTTGAGAGGGTAGCAGGATGATGATTTTAGGAGGCAGAGGGCGGAGGTATCTTAGAGAGAGAAGGGGGAGGAAATAAGGAATGTCAGTATCAAGTACTGGAGGGGACAGAAGAGAGGTAAAGAGTGTCAGAAAATTGAATAAAAATACGTAGCAGGGGAAGATGAGTAGCTGGGGACAGCCACTGGAAAGTCACAAATGCAGGGAAAGGAGAAGCTCCTAAAACCCAACAGGAAGGACATTAGCTGAAATACACAGAGAAAGTGGGGAGAGAAATTGTAATACCACCTCCAGTAGATGGGTACAGCCCCCAGTTGAGGGATGGGGCCCCCCACCCATCAAAGTTTTTAACTCAGAAATGTTCCAGTCCAAGGAAAAAGCTGGGATAAAAATGGAGTAGACTGAAGGAAGGACCATGCGGGGACTGCTTCGCCTGGGGATCCATCCTATCTGCAAACACTATTGCTGTTGTCAAGAGAAGGTTGCCGACAAGCACCTGGTGTTGCTGTCTCCTTGGAGGTCCTGCTAGCAACCGACCAATGCAGATATAGATGCTTAGAGCCAATGATCACACTGAGCTCAGTGCCTCCTGTGGGGGAACTCTTGGAAGGACTGTAGGTTGCAACCCCATAGGAAGAATGACATCAACTTGCTGGACCACCCATTGCTCCAAGATACTAGACCATAAACCTAGGAGTATACAGGGGTGGGGAGTCCACTGCTCTAGATACATATATAGCAGAGGAAGGCCTTGTCTGATATCAGTGAGAGGGGAAGTCCTTAGTCCTGTGGAGGTTTGATGCCCAAGTGTAGGTGGATGCTGGAGCAGTGGGGTGGGAGAGGGTGGGAGGGTGCGTGAGCACCCTCATAGAGGCAAAGGAAAGGGAGGAGAAGGTGGAAGTGGGATGGGAGTCTCTGGAGGGGTAACTGAGAAATGGAGTATCATTTGAGATGCAAAAGAATGGAATGATTCATAAAAATGAATAAAGTGTTATCTCCACCACCAAGCAACAATCTAATAGCAACCATCATAATGAACAAATGAAAACAGATTCAAGATCTATCATCTATTTTATTACCTCTCAGATCTGGTTTCTATACATTTAAGAGTGTATCCCTTAATGGTATTACTTTGCTGGTGTCCGTGAGAGTCTGTATGTCAGCAGCCTGGATTTCTTCTCATGTGCCTCCTCTGTGCATATTAAATTTTGACAATGTAAAATATCCTCAGTTTCTTGGGAATTACTACAATTTGGAAAAGAATATCACCTTTAAATTCAATCACATATGCATGGATCTTTAAAAGGTCCGACCTTGCTTAAACAAATGTTACCTTACTGGGGCTATTGATCTCAAGAAGGATCAATTATGATAAAACGACTGTGTCTAAAAGAAATATCTTGTCTTAGAAATGAATATGGAATGATTCTTTTGAATTCTAATGATATTTGTGTGCCATTAGAGAGATGAAATATCAGCTCTCTGCCCCAGAGCCAATACTGAGATGTATATGAGGAAATTGATTTGGTGGTAACCAGTTTCCTGCTTCTTTACTTTGTTATGATTATTCGTGCTATAAATGGATATTATATCACTAGGTTTTTAACTTTCCAAAGCCATTATTAAAGGGATACCTGTTTATCTTTGAGGAAAGTTTAGTAAGAATTTTCTTGACTCAAACAAATAATTGCTTTGTTCTAACTAAGGATACCTCAAGGCCTTTGCTCATCACTACACTAGATACATTCTCTTTGAACATGTTCAAGGCTGGGTGTTCCTTCCAGCTAGGGAAATTATTTGTTGTTTGAGGCAAGAATTATTTATTTGAAGTCTGTCTTTTCTATTATTAAAGCAAAGAAAAATCTCCTGATTTTTTTCCACATCTTTCTGTTGAAAGTAAAGTTGAGCACTACACCCAAAACCAGCTCTATTTAAATAACCAAACAATGAGGGCATTCCTTTCCTGCTTCTACATTAAAATTGAAATATTTTTGCACAAATACTTAATTAAAATATTTTAATGTTTTTATCATTGTCTCTCTTTAAAAAACTTTACTTTGTTGATGTTGAACATATTTTTAAAATGGAAGCTTGCTATATATAATGAATTCTGTGATTAAGAGTCTTTTAGAGTATATAATAATGTTTGAAATGATAAAAGGAAAGCCTTCTCTGTAGTTTCTTGCAAGTAAAGACCTAGTAGGTGGTTTTAATAGAGTTGCACAGGGAAAGCTATAGTATCCTTGCTTTGGTTAGTGTATGTGGTTTTGTTTGTTTGATTTTTGTTTCTTTTTTCTTTTATTTTTTTCTTTTCTTTTTTTAATTAATTAATTAATTAATTAATTAATTAATTAATTAATTAATTTGCTTTCTTGGCCCTTGTATTTGTTTGCATGAATTGCTGTTACAAAGTACCAGAGGTTTCAATGCTTAAGCAATATATTTTTATTTTCTCATTGTGTGGAAGGCAGATTGATGTGCAGAGACACTCAATTTCTTGCAAAGTCTCCAGGCTCTGTACAGACAGCCTCTCTCTCTCTCTCTCTCTCTCTCTCTCTCTCTCTCTCTCTCTCTCTCTCTCTCTCTCTCTCTCTCTCTCTCTAAGACAGTTGCCATACTGGATGGGGACCTAGTGATGTCACTCAAATTTGATGTCACCACATTTTAAAAATTAATTTCTCTGTTAATACCAATATTAATACCAATAAGGTTTTATATGACTTTTTATCCGTGTCACTATTCTTTGTTCATCCCTGTTGTGAGCTGCCCTTTCACACCGCAACCCTGTCATGTTGTCCCCTTCCTTCCTTTTAATTGTCCTCTCTGCTTTAATGTGACATACATTTTATTAGCTTCTTTCTTACCTTTAAAATCTCCTATCTCCTCTTCATGGTTTACTTTCTGTACTATTGAGATTTTGATAGACAGACAGACTTACTGACCAACTGTTTATACACATCTAAACTCAACAAAAGAAAGGAAATGTGGTAATTTTCTTTCTAATTATATCAAATGTAACAAGATGGTTTCTGGCTACATCCATTTTTTAAATGTATACTTGTTTTTCCTAGTTAGAATCTCTTTTTGTAAATATAGTCATATTTTGAAATATTACAGGCCAGACTATTCAAAGTCCGGATGTACACTTCATCCCATAAAAGCACAAGGCATTAAATTGATACCTCTTAAAAAGGAATTTACCAAATCCGAAGAGCAGGAAAAACTGTGTTGAAGATAAGAATGCTGACCAGGATAGAATGAATAGAGGTCACCATCAACACAAATATAGAATAAGAACATTGAGTTTAAAAAGCTTTGCTGTCCTAGAGACACTATCCAAGAGACATAGGACATCATCAGTGATGGACAACTTCAGAACACTCTATTGCAAACAGCTGGGGATAAGACCTATTTGTAATAGGATGTAGTATCTTAAACTTTCATCTTGAGACTCATATTAAACCAGAAGAAAATAAAACATTCTATGAAACAATAAGTATATACCATTGGGTTTCCTTCTTCAGAAACAGAAAATAACTTAACCTCACACAGACACATATGTACAACAAGTGATTTGCATACATCTTGAAGCTTTTGCATCTCATTTTATATTATTAATATTTTTCTCATTATCAAGGCATACTTCGTTTTATTCATGTGAATCTTTTATAACACCCCCAGGAAGTTAATAGTAAGCTAAAAGGCATTAATCTGAAGCCGAGCCCAGTGGTACATTCCGAGATACCAGAATTGGCAAGTAGAGGCAGGAAGATTAGGAGTTCCAGGTCAACTTGGGCTACATAGCAAGTTAGGAGTATGTCTAGAGTACATGAGACAATTTGTCAAAGCAAACAAACAAACAAAAAGCCCCATGATCTATGTGAAATTTCTTTATCAGAATAAAAATATGGCTAAAGAAACTCAAACTAGGTGAACAATGAGTATTTCAGAGCCATGTCTGTAAGGTGTGTAATGATATTCATCTTTCATATATGGGTTGATTACATTCCATGATTGTATTTGTAGATTTTAAGATTGAGAGAGCAATTGCTTGTGGTAGATGAGCTTTCTGCCTGGAGCCAGTATATTTGTATAAGTATTCAAAGTTCTGGGGAAGGGAAGCTGCTATCTTATTCTGCATCCCATTTCATGAATACTAAACACTCAAAAGCAAGATCAATTTGCAGTAAGACCAATTTGATCAGATTAAACACAATGATTTTTGTCACTGATAGAATTCATTTGAGGAGTGAAGTCCGGTACTGTTGTGCAAACTATTTTGCTAAATAACATCCTTAAGAGATTAGCTCCGGTGACACTTGCTTTTTAATATATAAATTTAACATGAAAATTACAAGGAAAGAAAATGGGAGCCTTAAATAAAATCAAGTATACACCATGCAGAAAATAACTAAGATGGAAGCTTGAGCACTGTGTATACAGTGGGACCTTATTTATGTTTTGTATATTGTTGAGGGGAAATTCTGTAAGTTTGGAAGAGAAAGACATATAGGCTCCTTATTCTTATATGTTTTTCAGAAGCCAAATTAAAAACAAACCAATAGGACACATTTACACCACCTCGAGTTTCCTTATACTTTAGACTCAGATGTAGAGACATTTATAAGGGATCGATGTGTAAAGATACTAGAATACAATGTCTTTTAACAACTAATTAGGCCAGTAGAGCAAGTTCTGGACACAAATTATAGTCCACTATAACAGTTTTATTTTCATTTTTTAATTGTAAAAATTCTGTGCTCTGCGGCACACCCAGCAATACCAGCACATTGCTTTTTTGATGACATAGCAGAACAGCATCCTATGATGATCTCTTGTCAGGCTTTGGTAGTACAAATGACATTACTGAGAGACTCCCTTTTACACTATTTTGTCCATGGTAGCAGACAATGATGTAGCAGACAGACAAGAAAAGCCAGAGTTTGAATTTCCTTTGTTTTTCTGACAAGGCTTCTCAGTATTAGCTATGAAAAGCAGTTTAAAACTTGTTAGTCCTTCTGCCCTGTTGTAATGGAACAGGTACATAGCTCAGCTTGCTGCCTACTCTTTCTTTGCAAAACTGTTAGAGCATTACCAGATGCATTTGCTTTAAGTGTCTGTGACTGGCTATAAACCACCAAGATGCCCTGTTGTGAATGCATCAGTGATGATGTGCCATGGAAAGAATTATGCAGAGGACTGTCAGCTGGAGAAATATGAGCTGGGTTTGTGCAAGAAAAATACTGTCATACAAAATACAAGAAGCACTGGAGACAAGGCTGGCTGAATGATAAGGAGACATGACTCCTGGTCTCTGCTTTGGCTTCTGGTCTCAGTAACGTAGGGAAGCTGCTAAATCTTTCCATGCACTGTTTAGATTTAGAAAATGGGTGTTCACATTCGATCCTCTCCAAGGTTCACTAAAAAAAAATAACCCTTATTACTGATGCTTCAAAAACACCAGAAAAAAATAGCTGCTTAACAGCCTTTAGAGAAGAACATAGTTACCTTTTTTAAACATGGAAATTATAATTGATATGCAGTGGCCATAGCTTTTTGGTTTATGGATAACATTTACATGTACACTTTTGCATATCTTAGAAAAACATTTTATTTTGTGCATATGAGTGTTTTGTTTTCATATATGTGTTTGGATTATGAGCATGCAATGCCCATGGAGGCCAGAGGAGGGTACAAGCTCCCTGAAACAATTACAGGTGCATATGGGTTGTCATGTGAATGATAGAAAGCAAGCTGAACATCTGTGAAATTTCTATTGATTACAAAGGCATCTTTCCATAGTTCTAGCATAATTTTAAGGCCTAGATTGATATTTATTTTAAATTTCAATATATAATACAAAACATCCAATTCATTCAAAATTACTATCGGATGTTATTTAATTATTTGCTAGACTTTGGAACAAATTGTATGGAAAATTTTCACTTCAACCAAGTGGTTTTTGAAAAAAAAAAGTAAATATTTAGTAAGCTTTCACAATGCAAGAGAAAGATACTTATTCTAATAATACAGTGGTGGACAACACAGGTTTGCTTCTATGCTTTAGGAAGGTGATTGAAAATACTTTAATAAATTATCAAATCAATGCTTTACTCAAAGATAAATTTTATGATGAAAGTAAAATGATCTAGACATAGTGATTGCAGTTATTTTTGGTATGTAAATTTGCTTAATATATATATAGTGTTATATCATGTGTAGTTATTGTCCTTGCAGTTTTTTAAGTTCAACCCCAATCCACCTCTCACCCATACTTAACACAAGAATTGAACTCAGTGGATATTAACTCTGGTTTGTTTCCTCCTGCCCTACTATATTTTGCATTTGTACTTGAGCAGGAATTTGAGATGTCACAATAGATGTTTGATGGCAGTTCTGATATACAAACTGTGATTATTCTATGTGGTAATATTTGACACCAATACACTAGATGACCTTCATATGACAAACATAGTGTAGATAGGTTAATATTACATAACTTTTATATTTTATTTAAAAATTAATATAATAGGGAGGAGGGAGGGAATAATCTTAGTTGTGAAAATGCTCATAAAATACAGTTACACAGAAAGAAAAAGTGCTGAGCATGTTACAAGTGGGAAAGATTCCTCTAGAGAACTTTTGCTCTGAAGAACTATTGCTTTTCTCCCTGAGAGTTGCTCCAACAGAGAATCTTAAGCCATTTGAAATGTCTTTGTCAGAGTAGGGATGAGCTGGTCCAAACAGTAAATCCTTGTGATCTTCAACATTAGGGTAGATTTCTAGATGCTTTTAAAGAACTTAGTTCAGCTGCCTTAGAGAAGCATGCTGCCTACATATGTGGTCTAGTTTACCTTCTACTGCTGCAATGAACACCAGGACTTAAAAGAAGTTGAGAAACACCGGGCTTATTTCAGTTTGCACTGCCTGGTCACAATCCAGTATTGAGAGAAGTCAGGGTAAAATTTAAATAACTGAAAAAGAAATGGTAGAAAAACATTGTTGCCTGGCTCACTCCTTCTGGCTTGTGCTTAGCCAGATTTTTAGACAACCAAGAATCATCTTCATGCAGTTTTGCCTAGGGATAGAACTATTCAGTGTGGGCTCGACCTTCCTACATCAATCACCAATCAAGGCAGTAACCCACAGATTCCATCACATGCCAGTCTAATCTGGATAATTCATGCACTGGGATATCCCACAGCCCAGGTGATGCTTGATTATGTTAACAATACAAATGAACTAGGATGCCCACTGGGTTGATTCTGGGGTAGGTAATCTTTTGAGTATCCCCCTAACTTCAAGAAAAATTAGCAACTTTAATGCATGGTAGAATGATCCCTATCTGGAATTTGAACTTGAATGGAACAGAGTTCCAAGTATCTATGTTACTACCAGAATAGAAATGGCAGTCCTAAAATATTGGCTTGTTTCAACTGGGGTTTAGAGTAATGTAACAATTGGACACAATTTTTTTTAATTCATACATTCCATACTTACTCAGACAAGTATTGCTATTTGTACAGAGTAAATAATTTGCTCAAGTATAGAACTGTCATTTAAAATTATATTTTGACTTAAATTCTTCTATTTTCATACCATGACAATAGGTATGCCAGTTAGTTTATCTTAGTGATAGAATAAAATTGTCTTTCCTTGTACTCATGCAAATTCTGTTTATTTATATAGATTCACCTTTATTACCATCTCTGTCTCAAGTATATTTTTATTGGATATTTTTTTTAT
Source organism: Micromys minutus (assembly GCF_963924665.1). Taxonomy (NCBI): domain Eukaryota; kingdom Metazoa; phylum Chordata; class Mammalia; order Rodentia; family Muridae; genus Micromys; species Micromys minutus. The sequence continues at coordinate 136,272,290 of NC_137969.1, forward strand.
TTACATTTTAAATATTATGTCCGTTCCCAGTTTCTTCTCTGGAATGTCCCTATTCCATCTCCCCTCCCCTGCCTCTATGAGAGTATTCCCCCATTCACCCATCCACTCCCTCCCACCTCCCTGCCCTGGCATTCCTCTACACTCAGGCATTGAGCCTTCACAGGGACAAGAGCCTCTCCTCTCCTTAATGTCTGATAAGGCCATCCTCTGCTACACATGCTGCCGGTCCCTCCCTGTGTACTCTTTCCTTTGTGGTTTAGTCTCTGAGAACTCTGGGGAGTCTGGTTGGTTGATATTGTTGTTCTTCCTATGGAGTTGAAAACCCCTTCAGCTCCTTCTGTCTTTTTTTTTCTAACTCCTCCATTGGAGACCCTGTTCTCAATCCAATAATTGTTTGAAAGCATCTGAATCTGTATTTCTCAAGTATAAATTATCTCAAGTGTTTTATGAACATCGAGCTTATGGTGTTCTTGGGGTGTCATGACTTGTTAGAAGTTAGGTTATCCTCTCCCACTGAGGCAAGACAAAGCCTCTCCCATGGTTGGGGAATCACAGGGAAAGCTGTCACAGTCTCTGGAGACAAGAGTAGGAGGGACTATGTAAGGAGGGGGGCTGGATAGGAGATAGCAATCAAGATGTAAAGTGAATAAATAAATTAATTAGCTAATTAAAAAGTGGTTAGGGTATTGGCAAAGTAGCCTTCAGTGGATGTTGAGACCTTCCCGCTGTGAGGCTCTTGGCCAGGCCACCTCGGGACAAGTTGCAGTTGCCCAGCTCTCTGGGACTTTCCAAAACATGCAAGGATGCTGTGAAGCTCTTAACCAGATCAAGTTGCTCTTTCTCTGAGACTTTCTCAAAACACCCAATTCTGGTAAAGAAAACAAGGACAAAAGGCCACAGAATTTACTGGCTGACGGCCACAAGGTGTCATAGAAAAGATCCAAATATATCCTGGTCGTTGGGCTGCGAGGGTCCAACACCATCTCTGTCTCTCTTTGCCTCCCTGAAACCATTACGGGAGTCATTTCTTCAGCTGCGTTTTCCTGCTTTCTCATGGTCAGAAGAATGAAGTTTAGTGACTCCATTGTAAGGACAAATCAAATCAAATCAAATCAAATCAAATCAAATCAAACCAAGCCCTTTGCTTTTACAAGGAGATTGTCTAGGTATTTGTCACAGTTGTTGTAACTGTATTCTGTGATTAGCAACTGGAACAAGAATGCACAGAGTCAAAGTCTCTCTTGACTTTATTGATATTTTAGTTTATTTTACATCTGACCAAGTCAATGAAATAGCATAAAATGAAGTCTTTTCTTTTTCTGATTCTTACAATGGCTGAGTTATAAAGATGCTATCATCACTGGGTTATGCGTCCCTACATAATCATAAAATTCCATTTATATTGATCATACTGCATACCAGTTTTTGTAGAGAAAAGGAAAATGGGGGATGTGGAGGTTCAGTGATTTAGCATTTGACTATGGAAGAAGTGATAATATTATTAAATGCAAACTTGATTTTTTTTAATAATCAGATCTTTTGTGCAACAGTAAGCTGATGTGGTAGTTTCAGGGTCCCTTGAGTAAAAATGTGATCATTGCTTCTAGTTATATAGCACTGCCTATGAGTGTCTTGGAGATATATTTAAGACTCACATTGGTTAATTGTGAATTAGTCATATGAGAATTAGTCACAGCTGGGTTCTGTAACACATGTATATAATCCTAGCTTTTTGGGAATATGAAACAAGAGGATTGATAGTTTTAGGCCAACTTGAAGAACTTAGTAATGCCTTATTTTAAAATCAAAAGAAGAAAAGATGATATGGGACATAGTTCAGAGACAGAGAAATTCCTGGGAATGTTCAATGTTCTCATTTTAAGCCTTGATATATTTAAAAATATATCAACCTCTTGATTGAAGTGATATAATGATGCAAAAGTGTTTCAGATGGGATGGGGTATCTCCTAGGCCAATGGTTCCCCTTGATTAAAACTAACCAGCAGGAGAGAAAGTCAACATGGCAACAACTATGTGAAAGTAGGATAAGCCGAGAATGGTCCTTATTCAAGGCCTGGGGAAAAGAGATATGCTCGGTCATACAGCTGCAAGGAAATAAATCTTAGACACACACAGCTTCAAAGTGCTTGAAAGCAGATTTTTACTCAGTTTAGCCAATATATAAGAACAGAGTGTGCTTAAGGACTTATTGCAGCCATGAGAGACCCTGTATACACAACATAACCCAACTAAACTGTGCATAAATAATCTATATTTATGATTCTCATAAACCCTGAGTTAATAAATATGTGTTGCTTCGGGTGGTTATGTTTGTTGAGTAGTCCATGTTTATTCACAGAGGACTTAATTGCCTAAAACCTAGCAGAGTCTCAAAATGAGAGACAGCAGCAAACACAATGTACATGTATGAGAGCAGTGTGAGGTTGGAGTGATTGGGGAGAGGAAAACAGAGAATGTGTTTATCCCATATATGCATGTAAAGCCTGAAGGATAGTGATATATATATATATATATTATGGATTTAGTTACATATTTCTTATTTCCCTCATCTGTGCAATGTGTGATTTACTTTGTTATCTTTCTTTTGATTGTCTATCATTCAAATTAAATGTTTAGCATGCTAGAGGCTGGAGCAATGGCTCAATAGTTAAGAGCACTTGCTTCTTTTTCTATCAAAAACCCTAGTCACAGGGATCCAATGCCTTCTTCTGGTCTTTATGGACACTGCATTCATACATGTGGTACACAGACAGAAAAATAGGCAAAACTTCCACACACATGCAATGAAAAAAAAAACAATGAAAGAAATTAAATTACCATGTAAAATAATATTTTATAATAACATTTTCAGACCTACACACACTCACACACACACAATCACAAACACACACACATACACACACATTTAAAACTATGTTCCTGTGATATTTATCTTTCTCAGTTCTACTTATTATGTGTTATTTGGATATATCTGGTTCCAAATTCCTGGACATGGCATAATTTTAAGCTTCTCCATGGCTACAAAGGACTCTCTTGTATGTAAGCATTTATATGTCACATTTTCTTTATACCTTTCTCAGTTGATGAATGTCTAAAATGACTCCATAACCTGACTGCTATGAATAATTCTGCATTAAGTGTGAATGAACAAGAATGTCTGGGTTATGTTGGCTTACATATTTTGTATATACAGTCAGGAAGTTTATACCTGGATTATATGTTAGTTTCAGTTGTATTCCTTTAAGAACTTCCTTTCTGACCTATAGGGGCTTCATTAATTTTTAGCAGTGAAAGTGCTGATGATTTTACTTAGATGCTTCTAATGATTTGTCATTGCTTGTTTTCCCTGCAAATACTCATACAGACTCCAATATTTCTCTCTATATCTAAAGACGTTGAATTTTTATATAACCATTTTTTTCAAATAGTTATTATCTGATAACACTTTATGTTTTAAAAGTTCCCTGTAGAGTTAATGTAACAAATTATTGAGTGGATGGTTTGGTTGTTATGTGTTTAGATTTTTCATCTATTCTAAATAATACTCCTCTTTCAGATGTATGCCTGCTGTATTTGTCAGGGTTCTCTGGAGTTACAAAACTTAATGGTAGTCTCTAAATAGTAAGGGAATTTGTTGATGACTTACAGTCTGTAGTCCAATTCCCCAACAATGGTCAGCAGCAGCTGTCAATGGAAGTCCAAGGATCTAGCTATTGCTCAGTCCTGAAAGGTAGAAAGGCAAAGAAGAGAATCTTCCTTATTCCAATATCCTTATGTAGGTCTCTAGCAGAAGGTGTGTCCCAGATTAAAGGTGTGAACCACCACACCTAGGTCTGGGACTTGCTTTGGCACAGATAACCTTGAATTTGGAAATCTCCTTGTCTTAGTGTCCTGGAATTCATAGTCACAGTGCCTCAAGATCTCCATGCTAAGATCCAAGTCAGAAACTTCTATCTCTGAGCCTCAAGGTCATGATCACAGGTGAGCCTTCCAATTCTGGACTGTAGCTCATGACAGATATAGTCAGGTTGATAACCAGGAATAGCCACTAGAGTTGGAAAAAACTTTTTAGTAATATTTTTAAGCTGTATCTTCACTATGCTCATTCTTTCAACTTGAATGAAAAAACTTTTTACTTTCATACAATTTTATTTATGCTAAAGTTACTATGTTTTGCTGCTTTAGTCAATAAAGTCCCTTATTTAAAAAAAACAAATAGTATTGTAATATTGTCAGTAATGAATGGTTATTGTAAAGAGGAGCTCTAAAGCTCCAATTAAAAGGTAGAATTCCCATAAGCAACTTTTACCAACCAATTGTAGATACAATCTATTAGGGCTTACATTGAATAGCATTCTTCATCCAAATAGATTACTGGATACTTAACAAATGTGAGTATTGTACTCAGAAATTTATAGATTGTCCTTTCTTTGAAGTTGTTTCCGTGACCAAATGCTATGTCTGCTTAATAAACTTTAGCATAAATTATTTAGATAAGGAATACAAAAGGATACATGATACATTTGAGACAATTGAATGAAATGACAGTAGTTTGCTAGAAAGTTCATCTCCAAAATGTTGGAATCTGCAGACACTGGAGATATGTTTTAGGCACATGAGGAATTGCTTCTCTTAGACTTTGTCTTCTTGTAACCATGAACTGACAAGTTGTCTACCATCAATGGATCACACTTTATTTCATGCAAAACTTCCCTCACTCAACTATTCTCCTTTAGAAGTGTGTGAACTTTTGTTAGTGTGGCTATTATAATTTTGTTTAGATTTCTTAAATCCTATCTGACTTTGCATCCTTGCTTTTAGCAGAATTCTCTTCTTTTTATCCATTCATATTGAAAATTTCCCTATGGATTCCTTTATCTGTGTTAAATATAATATTTTTCACAGTAGGCATGTACTGTGAGTTTGTAGCTAAAACATAATCTATAGAAAAGTGTTTTCCAACTGTGTGAATATGTATTGGTCACAAGTGGAGCTGGTAGAATAAACTAAAAATGTATAAGAGACGTGAAATATTCAGAAGAGGGGAGTTTGCTAAGGCTATTAGAGGACAATATTAAGGAATGAGTGCCACCTATTTGGCAAGAGAATAAAACAAATCTATGTTAATAATACTATCTTCGTAGATTTAGTCAAAGCCACTCACAAAATGTCCCTAAAAGTATTCAGGTTTGGGTGACACCAGGGTGAGCAGGTCAAGTTATACAGAACCATCTCACAAAGAAATGTCCCTTGTAGTACAAAAATAAAGATGGTGGACCCTTTTCTTTTAGTCATCAATTGTCAAGTTTTTGTTGCCAATTGTTCATGATGTTTATGAACCGTGTTAAAATTGGAAAGGCAGACTTCACTGGAAGATAGCCTTGGCGATTAAAAAAAAAAAGAAGACACTGAGATTTCTTCAGGAGGGGGATGAAATTTAATTCGGCACACATTTTCTTACAAGGAAACAGATAACCCAGGGACAGAATGAAGAGACCAAAAAAAAAAAAAAAAAAAAAAAAATTAGCAATGAGATATTTTTAGCTAAAAAAAATTGTTTGGATTATGCAAAGCAATGTCTGATGAAGATGAGAGTAAGAATTTCAGACATTTAGCATCCCCACTTGAGTGAGACTCGTCAAGGGAGAGGGAAAGGAAGCTCAAGGTGGAGTCTAGTTAAATGGAAGATACAGAAAATTACCAGAAAGGGGACACTACTAAGGACAGTATCCTTTTCAGAGTTCCCATGACTAATTGCAATGACAAACACAAGGAGGTTCTTTTGAATTCACAACCACACAAAATAAAAGCCCACAATGGGATTAGATAAAGAGGTCCAAAAATTACTGTATTTTCCTCACTAATCTACAGTATGAATTCAGCTGTAATTTGGGAACTTCTATAAAGCAGTGTAATAAGTAAAATTCTCTCAGGACAATTTTATACCTTTCTGAGTTTAAAATTAATTAATTGGACGTTAAAGCATGCCATTGGATACAGCTCCAAACTATAGTGGCCAAAGAGGATCGTATGAGAATACCTTGAGTTTACAGAGACTTTCACAAATTTCTCTAATTCTCACCAGCAACAGCCTTTGTAGGTAGAAAATATTGCTCTCCTAAAAACAGCAGTTAAAATTCATATGTGGTTAAAAGAAATAAGTTAGCATGGAGGGAAAATACAAAGATAATGAACCTTACTTTAGAATTGATACAATGTTAAAATTGTTTCTTCTGGTTAGTAGCCATTCCCTTTACCATGTGACTTCTTAGGGGATATGCACCTTGTTCCTTTTCAGGATTCTTATCCTACCCACTTCCATGACCATTATGTATATTATTAGTGCTATCATTGGAAGAAGCATCAGCATTTCCCATTGGCATATGGCCCACACACCCTTCAGATTTTGACAGTATATGATAGGCAAGTTACTGCTACATAAGTGTGTGTCTTAGTTAGGGTTTCTGTCCCTGCACAAATCATCATGACTGAGAAGAAAGCTGGGGAGGGTTACACTTTCACTTCCACATTTACAGATTACACTTCCACATTGCTGTTCATCACCAAAGGAAGTCAGGAACGGAACCCAAGCAGGTCAGGAAGCAGGATCTGATGCAGAGGTCATGGAAAGATGTTAATTACTGGCTTGCTTTTCCTGGTTTGTTCAGCTTCCTTTCTTATAGAACCCCGGACCACCAGTCCAGGATGGAATCACTCACAATGGGCTGCCCACTCCCCCCTTGATCACTAGTTGAGAAAATGCCTTACATCTGCATCTTTTGGAGGCATTTCCTCAACTGAGCCTCCTTTTTCTGTGATAACTCCAGCTGTGTCAAGTTGACACAAAACCAGACAGTACAGTGTGGCAAAAACCTTTACTCCTCTGTTTCCTGTGTAAAAACAATTAAAAATAGAGAGACCAGACACAAAGAGCCAGCTATTAATTTGACAGTTCTGTTACATTCTTAGCTTAAGGAGTAGGAGTAAAACCAACTCTATGATCAACTCTATGCTTCATGTTTTTTCTCTCATTAGAACTTTTTGTAGTTTGCAAGAATGAAAATATTCTAAAAACAAACAAACAAACAAAAAAGCCTCTCTGCCTATTCCTTTGCTATCAAACCATTGAAATTACAGGCCTAAGACATTAGAACTTCCCTAGGATTTGGGGTCTTATGGAGGAAATGACAAAAACCTGGGAACCGGGTTTGAGTCAGTGAGCGTGCTTGACACCTTGAGTTTCCACACTGTTCTGACATCTACCCATGCCACTCTGTAAGAAAGACAGCAGCCAAGGCAATGATGGTAGGTACAACTGAGGAGGCTTTGTTATCCATGCCTCTTACTTCTACTGAAAGCTAAACCTCATGGGAGGAGGGCTCTGAAGCTCTGAAGATGTCCTTCTCCTCAACACAGCCACAATGAATGCATCTCACTTTCTTATTTTTTTATTTGTCTATTTAATTGATTTTCAGAAGAGAGTAACTGAACCTAGTTTATTCTGAATGACTGAGTGACCAATATGACTCTAAAAACTGATAACATTTACAGAGTTCTGTTGTCCTAAATTCTAAGCACTGCAGCGTGTGTTTTAGTCCTTTAGTTAAGATCTAGTACAAGTTGTTATTTTTATGTGCAAGCTATACTGTATAATTTTGTTATTTTTATTTGTTATTTATTTCTTATGACTTTTGCACTCTAAAATTCAAGTGAGTTGTAAGGTTCTTTTTATACTCAATTTTAAGAACTCCATTTATCTTACTGGAGAGAATTAGCAGGACTACATATTTATTAGGTGGATGAGTTTTTTGTTGCTTTAACAAAAACCCCTTTGATAACATCAAAGGAGGAAATGTTTATTTTATTTGTGGCTTCAATAATTTCAGCCCCCGGCTTCTTGGTTTTAATACTTTGAGCTTATTTACTCCATCTTAATAGAAGAAATATCCTTCTCTGTCTAATTCCAGAGAGTCCATTGGGTCAACAATCAGTTCTCTTTGAATTATAGTAGTCACATTTCCCTTACCAAGGTCTGTCCCTATGCATACAGTGAAATTGCTGATAAACTGATAAACTTTCCTATCGAAGTCTAAAAACTATAGAAACATAGCAATGTTATACCTAACAAGTATCTTGTATTGTCTTCATTAAGTATGTTCTTTGTCAGTTATTGTCTGAAAATATTTGGTGATATTAAGCCTTTTAACCTATCAGTAGTAAATTATGAAAAAAATAGAAGGTGGAATAATAGGACAGAAATAATCGAAGAAAGTTGTCTTCTGGAGATGACATGGCTGGGGTACTCATAGAACTCGAAATAGCTCTGGTGACCTGCATAAGGCCTATATGATATTGAATATGTCATATAAGGGGGGGTGAGCCACTATTCTCCCTGAGGAACTCTTTTCCTGTGGTGGAGGGTAGGTATATAGTTTCTTCAGTTGTATAAGCATTGCCTTTCTTATGCTCTGGAAAATAAGCCCTGGCCCATGCTCATGTAAGCAACTCTAGCTAAACTCAGTTGGATACAAATGTGCATGCAAGTGCACACACAAATGGACATGCACACACAAATACACACACATACACACATACATGTAGGTTGATGTCAAGGTGATACATGATTGGACAGCAGAGAGTGGGGTGGGGACAAAGTTTTCTTAAGGAAGAGAAGGAGAAGCAGAAGTATCAATCAAGATGGAAGACAAAAATGAACCATCTCCATCCATATGGCTCTGAGTAGACTTAGGTAGATGTGATATTTCTGAGGGTTTCTGTAGGTTAATTTGTTTTATGTAGGTGGGCGGTTTATATCTTTGTCAAATGGTTGTAAGGTTATTGTGTGGATGTCTTGTGGATGGAGAATTTAACATATAAGTCTGTTTGATAAAACATTTATTATTGAGTCATGATTTTACCTGACTGTGGTCTAACATCTCAGTAGGTAGAGAAGCAGCCAGGGCAAGTAGTTCAGGCAGATCTGCATGGGAACCAGTAGCTGGAAGGAGTGGTGTGAGGACCTCATGCTAGAAAAAGAGTCTGGGTGCCCAGCTACCGAACACCAGGCCTGTTGCCACAGATTCATTTTTACAGCAACACACACACATACTCATAAACATACACACATACACAACACACACATACACACAAGCATACATACATACATATACACACACATACACAAACACAGCACATACATACACACGTAAACATATACACATACACACATACAGACATAAACATACACACATGCACATATACAAACATACACAGATACACACATACACACACAAACACACACTAAAGACATGAAAGTAGAATGAGGACTGATAGACAAGAAGGGGTGAAGCAGTTCAGTGTGGGTAATATAGAGAACGCTACAAAGCAATGGTAGTAAATATGATCAAAATGTAATACACATATTTACAAACATGCCATACAGTACATCATGCAACAAAAATGACTTAATATGTATGCTAGTGGGCTATATAATTTTATTATTCAACTATACTAAATATACCTGGTTTACCTTGATTAAAACCTGGGCTCTGCAAATAGGAGTATTCAGAATCACTGACAGACAAGAACACAAAGATCTAGTAAAGCGAAAAGGCAGTAGCAATGCAATCCCTTCCATAATGGTTCTATGATCAGTGAAAGCCTTCATTTACCACAGAGGCTTCATAAAGTTTTAAATCTTTAAATTTGAACTAAAGTAGAAAATTCCTTTTTTCTAAAGATGTCCTCATTTTCATAACATAGCAAAGCACTGGAATCAGTGTGTGTGGTGAGGCTGGTGGGAACTGTGGCCAAGCAAATATATACAACAAACAACTACATAGAATGTATATAGTTACTGGAGAACACTAACGAATATCTATAAGTCATATGTTTGCTATTATGTTAATTGTTATTTTTGGGGCAAATGCTAAAAGTAAACACGATACAAGTTTTCTGTGAACTGTTCACCACGCTCTACAGTAACAGTCACACTGTGTCTCACATGCTTGTTTCATCTCTTGACTTCCATTTTCTCTGTGTCTAATTTTATCTAATATTGTTTCCTGCATCATTGTTCTGAGGTCAGTAGACAGCATAGTGTGTGTGTGTGTGTGTGTGTGTGTGTGTGTGTGTGTGTGTATGTTTGAGTTTGTGTGGTATAGTTTTTGAAACGGAATATTATCTTGGTGTGTATTCGGGCACCCCATCATGTTTAGACAATGAAAATATGGCCAAATGACTCATTTTCTAGAATAAAATATCTTTATCTCAAGTCAACATATGACTAGTGGATTTAAATTCTTCATATTTATTAGTCTTGGTCAAGGTTTTATGGGTCTGCATTTCCTAAGTTCCAGTTGTGCCTGTAGACCATGTTCTATGCCAAGGAACTATAGTCAAAGAATTGCTAATAGCTTGCTGCTTCTGTGAACATTCTTTATTCATGGTTTGTGGCAAGTGTCCTCACTACAAGTCCTTTGGTATCTATGCTTGCTTTGCAGAACCACATTTCTCTTAAGTGCATAGTGTAATTAAACATTACAACATTTCCCGTTTGTCTTTGCTCCTTCTAATTACCCCCATGTATCACCCAGTTCCCCTTCAAAATTATGGCTTCTTCTTGTTTTATTTTGTCCATGTATGATTGCAAAGATTGATATTGGATAACTAACTGGGAGTTCATCTCTGTACATTATTTCTCTTAGCTGCCTGCTGTTCTTTGTCTATGGCTGGGATGTACTGAGATTTCCTCATTTCATATTTGCTGTGGTACATCTTCCGGTCTTTTTTTGGTAACTACTTGTTGAGGTATCGAGGTATCTTAGGTGACATGTACCTGTCATTTCAAAGAGACATATTTTCTTTTCAAATGATCTGTGTAACTTCAGTCCTTTATCTTCTGTGATTGACATGATTGAGAAATAAAAATTTCTACAGATATTCTTACCCTTAATTTCCAATTTTAATAGATCAATCATCATCTTTTCCTCAGAAATAACTTAATAAAACATCTATCCAACTAGAAATACAAAAGACCTTATTTGATACTTCCTTCTGTTCCCCAAAATTCTATTTATGCTCATATTTTACAAAATTCACTTCCAAAACTGAGTATTTCAGCCCTAGTCCACACATTTTCTGAATAGACTCCAAAGTCATTCAGTTTCTGGGGATTGTTTCTCAGACAGTTCATACCATCCTCTAGAGTACAAATGTTTATTGTCATCCCAAAATATTTTATCAGATTGCCATGCCCTTCAGATTGGCGTTCTCTAATGTAGTCATCACCCTGATCTGGCTATAGAGAACTGCTTCTCTTGTTGTGTATGAGTGCTAGCCAATCCACTGCTTATTCTTTTTATGCAGTAAGAAAGAAAAATCAAAAAAAAAAATTTTTGAGGTATATTGTTCTGGTTTTCAGAGATGGTAATCACAACTGATTGTAAGGCAATATACACAGGTCACAATAAAAGTAAAAGAAGAATAAGGAATATGCATAATGATTCCTGTATTTGAGTGTTTGCTATTCGGTATTTATCTTTTATTGAGGTTGAAAGCCTGGTAGGTTTGTGCTTTGTTTGAGTCCCTGTGTCTACTGAATTTTCAGGCATGTAGATGTTTAATTAACCGCAGTTGATAAATTTATGAGGTTGGTATTTTACAGTACTCAGTGTTAAGATTCAAAATTGTTTTTATTTTTCTTTTTCGAAGAGAAAGAAACCAGTGGCTGTTTCTAAAGAACTGAGACTTATACCTTAGTCACTGACCTTGAATAATAGAAGGCAATACTGAGCCAGGAATTAAAAAACAAGGAAAACAAGTCTTTTAGTCTGGGAAGTGTATTTTTCCCCTTAAGTGTTTGGAAAATATTCTGTTTACACAGGACTCATGAAAGCTTTCCCTTGCTATATATTCCCAACAAAGCTTATGGGTTGTGGCGCTAAATCTCAAAGACAAGCTACATGTAGCATGGTTTGCGAGCATTAAAGAATGGGGTTAAGCATTGTGATTTTTATTTGGAACATTAGTTATCATATTAAATCAATAGCTGAAATTATTGTGTTACTTTATCTTTTCATTAGGTGTATTTATGACTAAAGAAAAATAACAATTACAGAGAACTTGCTATGTTTATATGTCTGGTCTTAAAGTTTCATGGGCTATTTCTTTTTCTCTTCTAATACAAGGTTTCTAATCATGTTGATCTAGTAATTATATAAGGCACTCTTGTGGGCCTTGACTTTGGGAAATAGTTGGCATATTGAATTTGAAAGAAATTGTACATATTTACTTATGAGTACATAGGAAGAATAGGAGGTTTTATTTCCACAAAAATATTGCTTCTACTTGACCAAGATAGAAGATTGGAATGTGTCAAGATCAAAGGTGATAAAGAACACTTGTACCTAGGGTGCTTAAGCACCAATTGGCTGGAACTAAATGGATATAAGAAGTTGGGACATCAGAGAAACTTCAAGACATTAGATGAATGTTCCCAGAAAATGATTTCTATTCTGGAAATAGCTACAGACCTACTGGGGCAGCATCAAGTATTACAGGAGAGAAAGGCTTCCAAGAAGCAAGGCCATTGAAGTAGAAATAGACCTGACTTTGCTTATTCCAGTAAAATTCTTTCTTGGGCACTTGTAATCATTTACAGTAACCAAAAGAAGCAAACCAAACAAACCAAACCCAACAAACCAAACCAAACAAACCAAACCAAAAAAAAAAAAAAAAAAAAAAAAAAAAGAAAACAAAAGAAAAAGAAAAAGAAAAAGAAAAAGAAAGGAAAGCTTGACAGGAGATGGAAAGCCCTCCTCTTTGTAGAACTCAAACTATGATGCATTTTCTTGTTTGAGGTAGGTCTTACTATATAGCTCAAACCACCCTCAAACTTCCCATTTTCCTGAGGATGTAGGAGGCTGACTGAGTCCTTGGTGGGCAGACAGAAAGGAAGAAGGGACAAAACTAGGTAATAAGAACAACAACAAAAAAAAAAATCCAAGATGGCTGGCTTCTTCCTCACCCTCCTAACCTTGAACAAAAGCCTTACAGCTTGATGCTCCTAAGATTATGGCTCTTGTTGATGGACAGTCTCAAAAAGTTTAGGGTAGGACCAGGATACATGTTTATGCAACAGCTGTAGGCCAATCAGCAACCCTTTTTATTTTAATTGACCCTAAATTAGTGGCAGAAAACTCTTAAGAGACTTTATAAAAACTCCAACCACCATGGATAGGTTGATATTTTGTTTTTTCAGTCTCTCTTATACTTGGTGGACCATCTTAGCCTGTCTGTGTTGTGTGGGTGTCCTCATCTCCTTAACTGCTGGCTTCTGGCTCAGTATGCACTTGTTCACTGTCTTCAGGATGTCTCTGCTGCTACCTGTCACATTAGTGATTTTTTCCCTTTTAATTATTTAACTGTCAGATACAATAAACTCAACTAAAACACCTATATGGCAACACTTCTCCCTCAGCCCCTGAGTGCTGGAATTTAAAGGTTCACTATTGTGCTTGTAGCTATTTCTGAAATGATATTTAAAAGGTCAGAATTCTTAATAATATAAGCTTGATTTGGTTCAACTAAAGCCTTTTAAAAGGAAAGATAAAGAAAAAAGAAAAGAGTGGAGGAGGAAGAAGAGAAAGAGGAGAGAAAAAAGAAAGCAGAGGAAGAGGAGCAGAAGAGAAAAAAGAAGACAATGACAATGACATAGTAACACCCAGGGAAAAGCCAGATCCAAAAGGAAACCTCCACTAACTTTATAAATTTCACATTTCACTCACAAAGTGTGGGGCAGTCAGTCCTTACAGATGGCTAAAGCAATATATAAATCTAAAAGACCCAGAGGAAACAATCATGATCTGTCTATCTGTTTGCTTAGATTGGTTTCAGTGTCACAAGTATCCTCAGCCTAAGAAAGAAACATGCACCTAGTACACTAAGGACAGGCCTTGAGAATGTGGTGATGGAATTCAGGCAGGAATAATTGGAGTCTTATCATTTGAGCACTAGATACAAATAGTACTTTAAAACAAACAAACAAATAAACAAACAACACCTCCAAAAATGTCACTTTCTGGAAACAGAAAAAAAATTGACCAATTCTCTTCTACTGAGTCCTCCAATCTTGAGAGTCTTGTAATTCATAAAGTTTATATTAACTGATCTTTACCTCTTGGGGTTGAGATCTCTCATGCTGCATCTGAAAACCTAATTGGCAACCTGATAATATTTCATCTTGGAGAATTTTTTAAAACCATCTTACCATAGTATTTGTCTTAGGGTTTTACTGCTGTGAGCAGACACTGTGACCAAGGCAACTCTTATAAGGACAATATTTAATTTGGGATGAATTATAGGTTCAGAGATTCAGTCCATTATCATCAGGGCAGGACCATGGCAGTACCCAGGCAGGCATGATGCAGGATGAGCTGAGAGTTCTACATCTTCATCTGAAGGCTGCTAGCAGAACAGTCACTTCTAAGCAACTAGGACAAGGGTCTTAAAGCTCAAACCTACAGTAACACACATACTCCAAAAAGGCCACACCTGATCCAACAATACCACACTTACTTTAAACCTGTTACACCTTCTAATAGTGCCACTTACTGGACCAAGCATGGACAAGCCATTGAAGTATCTTTGTAATATAAACTTTTCTTCAGATAACAGTATTCTGGGGCAACATGGATATGAATAGTGAATAAGGAATAATACTTGGGAACCCTCCATTTCTCAAGCTTTGTGGGAGCAGGGCTGGTATTAAAATGACAGCAATGTTATAGGTTCTCTTAATTTAGTACCATATACGTTAATAATATGATAATTATAAGAAAAATTCCATTGGTGATCCTTAGTTGGCATCTCATACTTTTATTTAAGGTTTTCCATTTATAACTTAAAATATAAATAGATTTAATATACAACTAATTCAACATTGAAGTCTTAAAATACTCTGCTTAGTCCAGGGAAATCCAGTGTACAGCCTTATTTATAACCAGAAGTTGGAAAAAAACCAAATGTCCTTCAACAGAGAAATGGATGCAGTAATTGTGGTACATTTACACAATGGAGTACTATTCAGCTATTAGAAACAATGACTTCATTAAATTCTTAGGCAAATGGTTGAAACTAGATGTTATCATAATGAGTTAGGTAACCCTGTCACAAAAGAGTACACATGGTATGTACTCTCTGATAAGCAGATACTAGCTCCAAAAGCTCAGAATACCCAAGAAAGTGTTCACAGACCTTATGAAATTTAAAAAGAGGGAAGGCCAGAATATGGATGCCGTAGTCCTTTTTACAAGGGAGAGCAAAACACTTATGAGAGGAAACACAGGGACAAAAAGAGGAATAGGAATTGAAGAAAAGATCATCCAGAGACTGCCTCACCTGGGTATACACCCCATATGCAGCCACCAAACCTAAGCATTATTGCTGATGCCAAGAAGTGATTACTGGAAGGAACCAGATATGGATGCCCCTCTCAGAGGCACTGCCAGAATCATATTGATACAGTTGAGGATGCTTGCAGCTAAACATCAGACTGAACATGGGGACCCCAAAAAGGAGTTACAGAGAGAACCTAACAAGCTGAAAGGGTCTGTAACCCCATGGATAGAAGAACATTATCAGCCAACCAAACTCTCCAGAGCTCCCAGGGACTAAAATACCAACCAATGAGAACACCTGAAGAGACTTATGGCTCCAGTTGCATATGAAGCAGAGGACAACATTGTCTGGCATCAATGGGAAAAATGCCTTTGGGGAATGCCAAGACACTGAGGTGAGAGAGGGTGGTTGGGAAAGGGAGAACCTTCATGGAGGCAATGGGAGGGGAAGAGGAATGAAAGTGGAGCTAAGAAATTTAGGATACTTTTGAACTCAGAGTTTCCTTAAAATTTTAGAGGTGGAAATGAAATTAAACTGTGAACTTAAGTTTATCCTGGGCATCCAAAAGATAAAAATTAGTTCCATTTAAATCTGGATGCTTATTTACTTCTTTTTGTATGTGTGTGTGCTCCATCATTTAACAGGATGCCACGTTTCTACTAAGCTCTGTCTATTTTAGTAAACAATCTAGTACTTAGAATGATACATATCATAAAAAGCAAGTTTATCTTAATTCTCCACGAGGTAATATAGAATTGGAAATAACTTTATGCAATGGTTTGATTTAATCTAATAGCTTGTTGAGACAAAAGGTAACCGCACATCTAGTAAGTACAATTGTATTAAAAAAACAAAAGACTATTTGATATCAGGTGATTGCATTAAAGCACAGGTTAAGAACTCTTTTGAGAAGATACTGTCCTCTAAACCAGTGGTGTGGCTTTAATTATTAAGGGTTAATTGCCAAGGACCAAGGTTAAGAAGATAAAATCTGTGAAGAATAGAGTTTACTTATTTCTCTCTCTATTTCACTGTCTCATTTCCTGAGAAATTATCTTTTCCAGCCCTTGGGAAAGAAAAGTAGGATGAAATTCACTTTTCTATCTTCTTCAACCTCCAAACTTGTTCCCTTGTTAATTGCCTAGAGTGACTCGAGAGAAAACAATTTAATCAACATAATATTGTTGAAATTGAACTTCAGTTCCAGCTGTTTTGAGCATTTGTAAGTTAAATACATCATGTTCCTGTTTTCATAAATTATTAAGGCTCTCCACTTAAAACCTGTCTTCGTTTTTAAATTTTCTACATTTTGTAATCAAATATTAAACAAATTACACATGCACATCACTATGATGTTTTGTTTTTCTTTGTAACAAAGTCCTGATTGGCCTTGGACCCCATATGTAGACCAGTCTAGCCTTGAGCTCACAGCGTTCTTCCTCCATCTGTCTTCTGAATGCTGGGATTGAAAGTGGGTACCAACATGCCTAGCTGTTCACTGTTTTTAATATTAACAAATTGTGCAAACTTTTCTGTAGGACAATTGTTCATCAGGGTTGAGATCCTAATACTGAAATCTAGTTGACAGGCATAACTTACACTTTGACCTTAGAATGTTTGAGATATGGTCAGATTTCTTTTTCTTCTCTTTTTAAAAAAGATTCTCTGCTAATTTTATATTATGCACCCCTATCCCACTCATTTCCTTTTTCCCATATGTGCCCTTCATGTCTGCAATTTCTCCCCTCAAAAGAAAACACAAAAATCCTATTGTAGAAGCTGTATTGTATCCCATAGTATACCCCTTTATCCATATTTTTTCTTTTTGTAAGCAACCATTTTTAGTAGTGCTTGGTATGGTTTGAGGTCTCTGGCTTCTGCTGCAATATAAATACAAGTTTCTCACTGGAACTCCTCTCAGATATTCCATTATTGCCTTGTGTCATGGAGTCCCTCCAGTTTTGGATCCACAGGACTGGCCTCTTCAGTACCCTCAAAGTTCATCAGTGGGGTAAATGTTGAAGTGAGCTAACCTAAAGCCCTGGGTCTGACCCTGCATAGAATCTGAGCTGGTCATCCCACCAGCTCTACCAAAAATAAAAAAGGATTTTACATTGATAAAAATGCTTTTAGATAAAGCAGTTTATTTAAAAAAATAAAACATACAAAGCATAGGGTTTGTAATTCTGGACATGAAGGATTTTCCAGTGCTACGATGTGGGAGGTCGAGTTTGTTGTTGATCATACAATGTTAGGTATTAATATCATAATAAAAACAATTTTGTTCTATGATTTAAAAATATACTAAAAGGGGAAGTGGATTTGAAGAGTTTGAGTGGCTTATACACAAAAATAATCAGTCATTATGCAACAATTATTCATGTCATACTGGGTTGACAGGTTTTGATTCGATTTTTACTGAAATATGAAAAATGGTTGGTTACATTTTTGATGAACATTTAAATCTACTCATCAGGCTGGTGAGATGACTCAAGAAGTGATGAAAACTTATATGATAACCTGGTAATTTGAGTTTCATCCCCAGATCCAACATAAAGACAAAAAGAAAGAACTGACTCCACAAAGTTGTCATATAACATCCACACATATGCCCACATGCACATCATTCACATGTACACACACACACACACATGTACATATACCCACACACCACACATATATGCACACTAAAATATTAAATAATTTAACGTCTCAATATTTTAATGATATTATTACTTATTACTGGATATTTTATGTTTTTACATTTCAAATGTTATCTTCTATGAAGATGCTCCCACTCCAACCTATCCATTTCCAACTCATCACCCTGGAGTTCCACTACACTGGGAAAAGTAGCCTTCACAGGACCAAGGGCTTGTTCTTCTATTGAGGACAGACAGTGCCATCCTCTGCACCATTTGTGGTTGTAGCCATGGGTCCCTCCATGTGTAATCATTAGTTGGTGTTTTAGTCCCTGGGAGCTCTGGGGAGGTTTGGTTGGTTGATATTGTTGTTCTTATGGGGTTGCAGACACCTTCAGCACTTCAGCCCTTTCTCTAACTCCTCCATTGTTGTCCCTGTGCTCAGTCCAATGATTAGTGAGAAGCATCCTCATCTGTACCAGTAAGGAAGGCTATGGCAGAGCTTTTCAGGACACATCCATATCAAGCTCTTCTCAGCAAGCACTTCTTGGCATCAGCAATAGTGCTTGGGTTTGGTAGATGCATATGGGATAAATCCTCAGGTGAGACAGTTTCTTGATTACCTCTTGTTCAGTCCCTGCTTCACTCTTTTTTTCTGTATTAACTCCTGTGAGTAAGGACTGAAGCAGCCACATTTTGATATTCCTTCTTCTTTAGCTTCATATGATTTGTGAATAGTTTCTTGGGTATTCCGAGCTTTTGGGCTAGTATCCAAATACCAGTGAGTGCATACCATGAGTTTTCTTTTGTGACTGGGTTACTTCAGAGTGATAGCTTCAAGTACCATCCATTTGCCTAAGAATTTTATGAAGTCATTGTTTTTAATAGATGAGTAGTACTCCATTGTGTAAATGTACCACATTTTCTATATCCATACCTTTGTTGAAGGACATTTGGGTTCTTTCCAACTTCTGGCTATTATCAATAAGGCTGCTGTAAACTGAGTGAACTATGTTTCCTTGTTATGTGTTGGAGCATCTTTTAGGTATAAGCCCAGGAGTGACAAAGTACTCAATTAGCACTATGTTCTATTTTCTAAGGAACTGCCAGACTGATTTCCCGAGTGGTCATACTAGCTTGTAATCCCACCATCAATGAAGGAGTGTTCCTCTTTCTCTACCTCTTCACCAACATCTGCTGTCACCTGAGTTTTTGTTCTTAGCCATTCTGACTAGTGTTAAGTGGAATCTTAAGGTTTTATGATTTGCATTTTCCTGGTGAGTAAAGAGGTTGAACATTTCTTTAGGTGCTTCCCAGCCATTACGTATTTCTCAGCTGAGAATTCTTTGTTTAACTCTGTACCCAATTTTGTGAGGATTACTTGATTCTTTGGAATCTAACTTTTTGGGGTTGTGTGTGTGTGTGTGTGTGTGTGTGTGTGTGTGTGTGTATGTGTGTGTGTGTGTGTGTGTGTGTGTGTGTGTGTGTGTGTTGGATACTAGCCCTCTATCAGATATAGGATTGGTAAAAATCTTTACCTAATCTATTGGTTGTCATTTGGTTCTATTGACAGTGTCCATTACCTTACAGAAGCTTTAGAATTTATGAGGTTCCATTTGTTGATCCTTGATCTTAGAGCCTAAGCCATTGATGTTCTGTTCAGGAAATTTCTCCCTGTCCCTATGTGTTTGAGGTTCTTCCATACTTTCTTTTCTATTAGTTTCAGTGTATATGCTGTATCTGGATATCATTGATCCAGTGGGACTTAAGCTTTGTACAAGATGATAATAGATTGATTTACATACTTCTGCATGCTGACTGCCAGTTGAACCATAACCATTTGTTGAAGATGCTGTCTCTTCCACTGGGTAGTTTTAGTTCCTTTGTCAAAGATCAAGAGACCATAGGTCTGTGGGTTCATTTCTGGGTTTTCAATTCTATTCCATTGATTTACCTGCCCATCTGTGTACCAATACCATGCAGTGATTTTTTTTTATCATAATTGATCTGTAATACAGATTGACAACATGGATAGTGATTCCCATAGAAATTCTTTTAATGTTGAAAAAACAGTTTTTGCTATGCTGGCTTTGTTGTTACTCCAAATGAATTTGCAAAGTTGGCTTACTAATTTTATTAAGAATTAAATTGCAATTTTGATGGAAATTGAATTGAATCTGTAGATTACTTGGAGAAAGTTGGCCATTTTTTACTATAATAATCCTGTCAATCCAAGAAGATAGATGTTTCCATCTTCTGAGACCTTCTTTGATTTCTTTCTTCAGAATCTTGAATTTCTTGTCATAAAGATACTTAACTTGCTTTGTTTGGGTCACACCATGGTATTTTATATTATTGTGACAATTTTGAAGGGTTTTGTTTCTCTAATTTTTTTCTCAGCCTGTTTATCCTTTAAGTAGGGGAAGGCTACAGATTTGTTTGAGTTAATTTTAAATCCAGCCACTTTGCTGAAATTGTTTATCAGAAGTAATCTGGCTGGTTTTAGGGGGTTATTTAAGTATACTATCGTATCATCTGCAAATAGTAATATTTTTGAACTTTTCTTTTCAAATTTGTATCTCTTTGACCTTCTTTTGTTGTCTAATTACTCTGGCTAGTTCCTCCAGTTCTCTATTGAACAGAGTGGAAGAAGGTAGGCAGTGTTGTCTAGTTTCTGATTTTAGTGAGATTGCTTCAATTTGTTTTCAATTAGATTGATGTTGTCTACTGGTTTGCTGTATATTTATTTTACTGTGTTTGAGTGTGGGCCTTGAATTCCTGCTCATTTCAATACTTTTATCATGAAGGGATGTTGAATTTTGTCAAATGCTTTCTCAGCATGTAATGAGATGATCATGTGATTTGTTTTCTTTTATTTTATGTAGCAGATTACTTTGATGGATTTCCATACATTGAACTATCCCTGCATCCCTGGGATGAAGCTTACTTGAGTATGATGAATGGTATTTGGTGTGTTATTTCTTTCATTTAGCAAGAATTTTATTGAATATTTTTTGCATCAGTGAGGAAAAGTGGTCTGAAGTCCTTCTTTTTAGGGTCTTTGTGTGGTTTAGGTATAAGCCTTATGTGGGTTAATAGAACAAATTGGGTAGTATAACTTATGTTTTTATTTTATGAAATAGTTTGGGGTATATTAGTATTAGTTTTCCTATGAAGGTCTGATTGAATTCTGAACTAAATCCATCTTGTTCTGGGCTTTTTTTTTTTTTTTTTTTTTTTTTTGGTTGGAAGACTTTTAATGACTGCTTTTATTTCTTTAGTAGTTATATAAATAGTCTCTCTCTTCCTGATCTAACTTTGGTACTTTTTATCTGCCTAGACAATTGTCCATTTCCTCCAGATTTTCCGGTTTTGTTGAGTAGAGGCTTTTGTAGTAGGATGTGATATTCTTTTGAATTTTCACAGTGTCTGTTTTTCTGTCTCCCTTTTTATTTCTGATTTGTTAATTTTGATACTGTCTCTGTGTCCTCTGGTTAGTTTGGCTAAGGGTTTATCTATCTT
This sequence comes from Micromys minutus, assembly GCF_963924665.1. NCBI lineage: Eukaryota > Metazoa > Chordata > Mammalia > Rodentia > Muridae > Micromys > Micromys minutus. The sequence continues at coordinate 136,293,874 of NC_137969.1, forward strand.
GTTGATTTCTCAAAGAACCAGCTCTTGGTTTTGTTGATTCTTTGTATAGTTCTTTTTGTTTCTACTTGGTTCATTTCAGCTCTGAGTTTATTTCCTGCCATCTACCCCTCTTGGGTGTATCTGCTTGCTCTTGGGCTTTCAGGTGTGCTCTCAGGCTGTTAGTGTATGCTCTCTCCAGTTTCATTTTGGAGGCACTCTGAGCTATGAATTTTACTTTTAGCACTGCTTTCGTTCATTGTATCTCATAAGTTTGGATATGTTGTGCCTTCATTAAATTTTAAAACATCTTCAATTTCTTTCTTTGTTTCTTCCTTGATCAACTTGTCATTGTGTAGCTTTGTTCAGCTTCCATTTGTATTTGGGCTGTTTGTTATTTTTGTTGTTATTAAAGTCTATTCTTAGTCCTTGGTTATCTGATAGCATGTAAGGGATTATTTCAATCTTCTTTTATTTGTTGAGTCCTGTTTTGTGACTGATTATATGGTTAAGTTTGGAGAAGGTACCATGAGGAGATGAGAAGAATGTTTAACCTTTTGTTTTCGAATGAAATATTCTACAGATATCTGTCAAATCCATTTGGTTCAAAACTTTTGTTAGTTTCACTGTTTTTCTGTTTAGTTTCTGTTTCCATGTTCTCTCTATTGATGACAGTGGAGTTTTGAAGTCTCTCAGCCTTACTGTGTCCTACAATGAATGCTTTGAGCTTTAGTAAAGTTTCTTTTATTAATGTGGGACCCTTGCATTTGACACATAGATGTTCAGGATTGAAAATTTATCTAGGTAGATTTTTCCTTTGATGCATATAAAATGTTCTTCATTTTTTGATAATTTTTCTTGAATGTCAATGTTATTTGATTTTATTAGAATGACTACTCCGGATTGTTTCTTTGAACTATTAGCTTGGAAATATTTTTTCTAGCCTTGTACTGAGGTCATGTCTATCTTTGTCACTGAGATGAGTTTCCAGTATGCAGCAAAATGCTGTGTCCTGGTTACATATTCAGTTTGTTAGTCTATGTCTTTTTATTAGAAAATTAAGTCCATTGTTTTTAAGAGATATTAAGGAATAGTGACCATTGCTTCCTGTTATTTTTTTCCTGTTACAGGTAGACTTATGTTTGTGTGCTTTTCTTTTTTTAGTTTTCTTGCATGAGAGCAATTTTTTAAATAGACTGAATAATGAATTTATTAACAAATTTTCTAACTATTTTTAACATAATTTGCTTAAATCAGTATAGCGATGAGTTCCTACATAATAGTCAAATGGTTGATCTAATTTTAGCCAGTAATTTCTTGTTTTAGATGTTTTCTAAGGACCTCTTGGACAGAATAAATCCATATGAAGATTGCTTAATTTCAGTAAATGTGCGGTACCAAAATACGGCACTATTTTTGTTTAACACAGATGTCACAAAAATAATTTTGAGTGATTTACAATCACTTTATCATAACTGCAGGGCAAATAATACCTTCAAACTTTTAATATTCACATCCTTTATGTATTATAGGCATACTCTTAAACACGGGATTGTAGATTCAAGAGATATTTCATGGAGCAAGAGAGATGGCTTAGTGACTACGAGAACTAGCCACTTTTTGAGAAGACCCAGATTAAACTCCCAGAACCCACCTGGCATCATATAGACATACAAGCAGGCAAAACACCAATGCACATAAAATATAATAAATAAACCTTAAGAAAAAAGAAGTCTTTAATATGTGTTTTGGCACATTCTTACACAAGAAAGTTGAAAGGTAGTACATATTTCTCTTCATTGCATTTTCATTTTGTATTGTCATCACGGGGGCTTTAAGAAGAAAGGCTAGATTGGCAAGTTTTTGAAATTCTTCCTAATAGTTGAAATATGCTGCCTCAGCCTAGCCTTTATTTGTATAACCCTTTATAAAGCCATGCTGAATATGAAGAAACTTAACCATTATGGAAGTATTTTATTAAAATAATTTACAGGACTAAATAATTAGTGAGTAGGTTGATAAAATCTTTTTATGATGGAAAGTATTTTGGCAATACTATATACTGAAAAGATTCTGATAAGCAAAATATTGAGAACCAGCTTCACTTAATACAGCAGTGTTCTGTGTTCATCCGATTAACTTTATTATATCTGAAAGGATTTAGTAAGATGACTTTCATGAGTATAAGCAAAGAAATTGCTACGAGATTCTCTTACAGAGGCAAAAAAAAAAAAAAAAAAAAAAAAAAAAAAAAACCCTAACTTTTATTCTTCATTTTGATTTCCAAATTTTAATTTGGTTCAAGAGTTCTTCATTTTCAATTTGCATTGAGTATTAGTATTAGTAGACTACCTTTCATATCTAGAATTAGATTAAAGAAACTATAAAGATATCCTGTTTTCCTTTTGTTCAGGCTCAGAGATGAAAGGCTAAGGACACAATGGAGTGGTTAATAGACACAATGGAGCCTGAAAGTGGAGAGGGCCAAAGCAGAAGGAGGGACGAAAGGGTAAAAGCTCCTCTTTAAAAGAAAAGAAAGGTCTTTTGCTGTTTCTTTGTATGTTTGAAAGATTTCTTGTTTTGTCACATTAGATTTTTTCTTCTCTCCTTTGTGTTTGCTGTGCTGAGCTTTCTTTTCATCTGGTAAGGCCTATGAAAGCCCAGAGGAAGCAGGGAAAGTGGAGGTGGAAACAGGACAGATGTGGGATTTCAAGAAACTTTTGTTCGCTTTATAAATGACTGTCATTTGTTAGTTTTAGAGTAGGAGATTCCAGGGTCTGTGAATAGGCCCTAAAAATGGTGGTCAGAGTTAAAACATGATTTTCTTTAATTTAAATGAGTTGACAGAGAATAATATTTCTTAAGCATCGGGAATCTAGAAGGTCATATGCTTTTTTAGGCAAAAAGCTAGCTTATGTGTGTCTCTGGAGGAATCAAATGTGTCTCAGCCTGCTGATTTAGGTCCCGTGATTCCCAAACATTGTTCTTGATGGGAGCAATTAATTCCTGGGGCTAGTGAAATGGCTCAGTGATTAAGAGCACTGGCTGCTAATCCAGAGAATCCAGGTTGAAAAATGTAGCACCTATGTATGAAGTGTCAGTTACACAAGATTCAATGTTCTTTTCTGTCTTCTGCAGGCACCAGGCAGGCAGGCATATGCTGTGCGGGCATCTAAAATACCCATACATATAAAATTAAACTTTAATATCATCAATGTGCTGATCAGATTCATGATGGTCTTACTTCTGAGAAGATGGAAAACAAGGGTGCTGTACTGAAGATTCAATAACTATCTGAAGCACCAGAATACAGTTGTAAGTTGTGGGGATTATGAAACCAAGCACTGGGAAAGACACTTAAGCTAAGTATGAGTTAACCATTTCACTTAAGATTTTTACTATTACTAGACAATGACATCAATGAGAGAAGAGTCCTTTGGTCCAGTGAGAGCATGTTTTCCCAATGTAGAGGAATGCCATGACACTGAATTGAAGAGGTTGACTAGGAAAGTGTGCACCTTCATGAAGACAAGGAGAGGAGGAGGAAGGATAAATGTGAGGTGGGGAAAGGGGATAAATTTTTAAATGTAAATACAGAGAATAATTAAAAGTTTAAGAAAGAAAGAAAATAAGGTTAAAATATTAATAGACAATAACTCTAAGATGAAACTAAGATATCTTCTAATGGATTTTAAACACTTAATATTAAGTTTATAGTTCTTCTATCAGGCCATATTCTGGATTTGCTCTCGTCTGTTCAGTTTTATATTATACCAAATGTCTCCCCCTGAATCCCCGATCTGGGAATTTTTCCTAATTATTCTGCCATGTAGGGCCACATTCATGTATGTTTCATTTGGTGCATGAAAAGAGTGTTTAGAACGATGACATTTTTCTAACTAATCAACTACTTTGTTTATAAGTGAACAGAATAATTGATTTATTATCTATCTGAATATTCCTAGTTTATTCCTTACATAATATTAAAGAACATTTGTAATGTACATGATATCTGCAAAATATTATCACAAAATCAGTGGCTATGACATAAAGTATGTTTTATTGAGCAACTTTATGAAAAAATAGAAATATTTCTCAAATACCTAGGAATGATTTACATATTGAAAATGGTGTAGTCTGTTGTAGATAAGTCTTAAACTTGGAGAAATTTTAGATTTCTACATTATAGTCCAATGCACTTTAAGATAATCAGAGTACTTAAAAGTAAATGCTGTATTTAAGGAACTACAAATTTACTTCAGTAAATGTGTCCCAGTTGAGTTTGCCATTTCTGCCAACCACCTGAAACCAGATCATATGGATGAGAAAATTGTTTCAATCTATTGAAATTTATTAATGCATTTAAATATGTAATGAAATAAGCAATTTGGTAATCAATAGCAAAAGAATAAAAGGAATGATTATACATTAGACATTTATCATAACCTTAGAACATATGTGACCATTGATATCATTGCATACAATGTGCTGCACATAAGTATTGTGCTTTGTTATGCATAAGTATATATATGTATGTAATGCACATAAAGACACATACATGGAATATGTGTAAGGTAGATGTGAGAATAACAAAGCTCTCTCTCTCTCTCTCTATCTATCTATCTCTCTCTCTCTCTGTGTGTGTGTGTGTGTGTGTGGGTGGGTGGGTGGGTGTGAGTGTGTGTGTGTGTGTAACTTTGTAATTGATATATATATATATATATATATATATATATATATATATACTTTATTTAAATTTCTGGAACATATTAAGCTCATCAAAACTTTCTGGTTCATAGTTTCTATAAAATTATAAATCATTTTAGATTGAAGCTATAATTCAACCCTAAAAACAATGGTATAAATAATTTCATAAATAAAGATAAATTTATTATTTATAAAGTGAATAAATTCAAATTAATTTTAGTAGTTTTAGCATAAAGAACATTTGACATTAAACCAGCAGACATTGCTATAATAACCAAAAGTTTAAAGTAGTTGTCTACTAGGAATAAGTTTATAAAGCATATTGAGAAACAGTTTGGTAGCTACCATATATCACACAGAATGTGATCATATTTTTGTCAGTTTATTTCATTTTATTATTTTATTTTTACCTTTTAAAAATGTATACAATATTTTTGTGAGTGAATCCAAGAAGAAGTGTATAAAAACAAGAACAAAATTTAAGGTTGGCCCATTTTGAACATCAGGGTTAGCTTGGTTGCTTTTTTAAAATTAGTAAACTTTTTGCCCTTGGGCATCAGAATGGATTCGTGCTTCTAAGTACTTGTGAATGATCCCAAACAAGCCCCCAAATGTCTATGCACCTGTGCTGATGTCACAGGCTCACAGACTCCCTTGCATTAGACTTCTCTGAAGTAGCATTTGCAGAGGACTGGAATTTTTGGGTGGAGCACCTATCTACTGTACCCAAAAAATGGTGTAGCATTTGTGCCAACGTACAAAAGATTCTGCTTCACTACCAGGGTTGGCTTAACTCCCAGCTGTTTGTCATTAGAATGCCATGTTGTAGGGGCAGAGGTGACTGTGTTACCAAACAGAAATGATGTGGAAAATGATATAGAAGAGGCAGTGACTATTTATTTAGGGCATAATGCAGTAGCCACACAGGGCTTTCTTTATTTAACATAAAACATAACCTTGTTTGATTAAAGATACAGATGCAGAAAAAGTATAAACACACACTCCAGTCATAGTGGAGAGAAACCCATCACAATTTAAGCTTTCTCAAGATTAAGTTACAGTTCCCTAATTAGCTCTGCTGCAAAACAAAATGCTGGCCAACAGGCAGCTCTCAGTCCTAACAAGATCATGGATCTCTGGGGCCTTATCCACAGCTATATCTATAGATAGTGACTATATACAGCTATTCTCTTGTCCACTTGTCTTGAAACAGTCATATTCACTTTGTCGCATTTATGCAATATGAGATTTGTAATTTCCCACATTTCCTTTTGTGTCCCAACATTGCAGGTGAAAATTGGCCTCCAATTATTTGAAGAGGTTTAGGGCAGTCAACCCTCAGCTTAGTGGAGGAAATTACACTAAGATCATAAGTCCAGGTAAGTCCTTATGTGGGCTATATGAAATAAACTAGCTTGGATGTATATGTATGGGCATGTATATGCATGTGTCTGATATATTTATTTTTATGCTATGTGCATTGTGGTTTGCCTTCATGTATACCTGTATAGGTGCCAGATCCCTTGGAATTGAAGATTCGGAAAGTGGAAAGCTGTAATTTGGGTACTAGAAGAGCAGCCCATTCTCTTAACCACTCAGCAATCTCTTAAGCCCCTGGCTTTCAGATTTATTGATGGTGTGATGTAGGACAGTTCATTTTATAATATTCCAAGGGCACTTAAAAAGTATAGAGTTATGCCTAGCACATGATTATTATAATATGCCTAATATCCATTTTTTTGCCCAGACGTCTATGAAAAAGTAAGCATGATTACCTAAGAGACAATATCGAATAATAAATTTGACCATATATTTCTAAAGAAAATAAATTGCTGATAAAATGATTTCTTTCATGAGTGGAAATTGAAGCAAAGGCTTTATGTATACCAAGCCTATAACCTAAAAATGAGCTTGGTCTATAGTTCACGCTAGAATTTTCAATTATATTCATTTATACTATAAAATAATGGATAATAGATTTAACAGAAATTTTTACAGTGTAAGGTGAGTTGTGAAGGGTAAATATAGTAATAATTGTAGATATTGTTTTATTTATATTTCTAAATCTGTCACAAAAGATGAAAAATATCTTATGAATGTAACTCGTGTTTACATATTAGTAATGACTCAAAAAGAGTAGGTACTGTTTGATATGTTTTCATTCTGTTTGATATGTTTTCAAATATTTCTGTAGTCCCTACTGGAGTGAAAAGACCAGTTCCAATACTTACCCCAATCCTTACCATTAGTTAAACAATGAGCTCTGTGAATACATTTGGAAAAGAAAGAGCAGATACTCATTTGGCCTTTAATATCTCCATTCTAGAGAGTTGATCAGTACAGTTGATAAATTATTGTTTTTATTTATATATTTATATAAATTTATATAAATTATATGTTATTGAAACAAAACATAGATACTTTAAATGAGTGGCAGAAAAGCAAAAATGTGGGAAAATTAATTCTAGTATTTTTTAAAATTCTATTTTAAGTGTATGTTTGTGTTTCTGAATGTATTCATGTGCTCCATGTGTAAGTAAACACTCAGAAGTCAGAAGAGTGTATATGATACATTGAGTCTACATGTTGGTATGCAAATACAATCCTGGTCCCCCAGAAGAGCAATAAGTGCTCTTAACCATTGTGGCATTTCTCCAGAGGCTTAATTCTAGTACTGCATAAATACTTAAGCTACAACTCTCCTGGAATAACAACTGTATACAAGAATAAACCACCTGATTTCAAAGGCTAAGACACATTCACTGAAGAAAGGGTGTTTTCTTTAACAAAAGCTGTTTAAGCAATTATGCATTTATAGTTGAATATAATGAATTTTGGTTCATATTTCACACTTCATCAAGAACTACATCAGAAAAGTTTATTCAAATTCATAACAAGTCTAAAAGAAAACATAAGAGAAAATCTTTAGGACTTAAGACTTCATGTCTTAGATGTGATATCACAACCACATGCCCATCAAAAGGACAATCTGAAATTTTGAAAAATTCCAACCATTTGCTCAAAAAAAAAAAAAAAAAAAAAAAAAAAACTCATGATGAAAATAGAAAAAAATATGTGAAAGAGGGGAAATATCAGTAAATGACATATTGGTAAAGATTCATGTCAGTGTTCAATTACTCATAATAATCAATGCAATTTATTCATTGCCCCCAGCCTCCTGGCCTGGAGTGGGTTAAATGAGACACAGAGTCAGACTTAGGCATAGCTTTAAAGACTAATGGTCTCTGGATATTCTTGCTCTTTATACCAAATGCAGATGATAACTTCTAAAATGTCCTAAATTTTTTTTGCTCTTTCTTAGGGTTAAAAGTCACTGGCATAGGCTATTAACACCTGTAGCCTAACAGTGGGGTATTAAGTAATGTAGCCTTTGTTCTACATCTGTAGAAATTGCTTGGCTCTAACTTTCAGCCTGCTAGCTGAAATCCCAGGAAGAAGAAAAGATACATTGGAAAGTAATTTTGGCCTTTATTTCTAAATTCTAAAAACTTACCTATGAATGTTCTGTAAGAAAAAGAGGATTGGGCTAAGGAAACAAGAGGATAAGGGGAGTGTCCTCAGCATGTACTAATCTTTCAGAATACATGATCACATGATAAAAAGGACATCACAAGTTTACACATAAATTCAAATCATAAATCAAATAAGAAGTTTGCAACAGAGAATGTTTACATTCATATGCATTTGGAATAATTATGTGGCTAAACATCCATCACCTGTCTCAGCTCCACTGCTTCATGGAGAGTTAAAAAACATAACTAAATTATTAGGGACAGTTTATACAGATAAACCCAATCAATATCCTATCTATTGTTCTAACACCTAGAATAAATCATTAGTTCCCTGTTTATGACCTTTAGGTAATAGTTTTACAAAATTTTGGAGGAGAATGCCTACTTGCTGTCTTAGAAGCAATTAGCTCATGACACTAAAGACTGGCGGAGTTCTCATTGCAGTTTCCACAATCAGAAATGACCCACTGCAAAAGAGCTTAATAAATGTTAATATAATATTAGACCTTCTTTATGATCATCACTAAAATTAAGTAGCCATCTATTTGTTTATATTGCATCACTACAAAGCAGTACATCTTTGATGTTCTGCAGAGAGCTGTTCAAAAGGATAGGCTAGTGCCCAGCAATTTTCACATATTTAATAGTAACAGGAAATGCACACTAATAGCAGGAATCTTTCCTAAAATGATTTTCTTCTGGGCCTTGTCTACTAGAACAAATCTAACATGGATAATTAATTCCACGTGCACAATCTCAGGAAGATTACCTGCTAGTTATTAGCTAGTTAGTTTATGGCACTTTATAGTGATAAATATCTCTAATCCCAGCAGTGGGGAAGCATGTGCATGTAGATCAAAAATTTGAAGACAGCCAAGTCCTGTCGCAATCAAATAAAGAAACACATATATCCCACTGGAGAAAAATCAAGCACCCCTCCTTATCAACCAATATTACTAAGTAATGAGTGAAATGTGGGAAGAAACACTTCACAGAGAGAACCTAAGGAGACAATTAGGCATATAACACATGTCATCATAGACATATTAAAGATAACATGTGTTATTATTAGTCATTTAAAAGCAAGGAATTTTCACATTGTGCCAAATTGAAAACATAAGAATCTAAAGAAGATTTCAATTGGAAATTATTTTTTGAGGAACCTGTGTACATATTCAAAATTTAACTAAGGTTTACTGGCAGCTGCGCATAAATGTTAAGCAGTGACACCCTTCTAGTGTAGAACACTTTCCATGGTTTCCCTTACTAATATTCTAAAGTAAACCAGTAAGATTTAATTTAAAATACTGTGATTTTCCTGTGGGTTTCTGTGGAATGAATAGAAATATTTGATTTTTCTTATTGGAATGTTTATGCAAATGTCCAACAATATACAAAAATATCAGGTAAACCACACACTGAAAACCAAATGATGAAGCTGCTCCAGAACTTTACAACATTTTTCAAATTTTAGATCTGCAGAATGACCATTATTGAATGAAATCATATTTTACAGAGAGTTGTGGACTCCTCCACAGTGTTCGCTGGCAGTGCGAGCTTGTCGCGTTTGGTTCCGTCTTCTATGGATGCTTCTTGTAAAGGCTTTGCTCTTATTTGTGTGGTTCTTGAGTTCTTAATTTTTTTCTGATAACGTTTTCCTTCAATTCTAGGAGAATGTCTTTATGTTTTAACATGAGGGCTGCATGCAACAGTAACTCTATGCATTCATTAAAGAAATTTGAGTGAGCATGTCTATTGTTAGTTACCAGAAACATTGTACAATGAGCCACAATGCTCATTAATTTCTATGGAAAAGTATTTTGACAAAATTTCTTGAGGAAATGTGTTGCCTCTCCAATACTTCTTTTCAATAATATAAATTTGAAAAGTGTATACAAAAGCAAGTTGAAGTTATATAAAAACTCAGAAGTATGTTAAGACTAACATTGATTATTTCACTTGTTTATAAGAAAATGCTACATATAAAAGACTAAAATTTCATTGAGATTAAATATATGTGTGTGTGTGTGTGTGTGTGTGTGTGTGTGTGTGTTTCTATGTCCTCTCTTATTCCTGAATAATAAAATGGAGACATTCATATTTTTTAAAATGTTCTTACATGAGAGCTGGGATGAAAATAAGTTACTCTCACCAGAAAATGCTTGTCTTAGACTACTTCCCAGCCACATGTCTCATTACCTGACATCTGAGTCTCACCTGATAACTCCTTCTTTATTAGTGTCCACATGGCAACTTCCCAGGTCCTCTGAGACCCACTTTCTCTCTCTGGGCTAAGGAGTTTCACCTTATCTTTCCTGTCCAGCTGTATACTGATCAGCTCTTTAGTGACCAATCAGAAGATGGTGTAGAACAATGTTTTAGAAACTACTAAGTCAGGAAATACTTCAAAATAATGACAATACCGAAGCCCAGATTGCATTCAGATATCTGGTACAGTAACTGGCATTTGAAAACAGTGCACAAAACATACCGCCATAATAATGTAAAAATTTAAATATTTTTTGAAATAAATTTCAATTTTTTGAAAAAGTAAATATATTATGCACAGTTTATAATTTATATACTAACTTCCATAGGAGTTGATGCATCTAATCATGTAGAGACTTGATGGCCCAGGGAAGGGATATGGGAGGCAGGAAGTGATGGTGGGGGAAGAGTACTCTTTCAGAGGCTAATGGGATGAGGTGGGATGAAGGAAACTGCGAGGGGAGACCAGGGAAGGGGGGAAACATTTGGGATATAAATAAATAAATGATTAAATTAAGAGTTTTTTAAAAAATGTATTTAGTGAAGGTTACATACACAAAAATAATCACAGTGATTCTAAACTGCATCAAAGAGAAAAAGGTAAAAAAATAAGCAATATATAAACTCCAGCAATAAATATAAATATATAAACTTGCTGTGTGCAACAAATTGTAGCAAAGAATGGTATGAACTTAAATATATCCAGCTGATTCATGCATACCTATATTAAAAATATTTAAAAACTATAATTCTAAGAATTCAGAAAGTATGAAATTAAAAATAAAGAGGAACTTGAAGAAATAGATGTCAATTTATTTCCTTTAGACAAAGTGGAATTGAAAATGTGATGATATTGAATAAATAAAGTTTGCCCATTAATATTGATAAACAGTACAGGATTGAGCATCATATATCACTCGAGAATCTGAGAAATGCTACGAAAAGAAGTAGGCACAGCATAGTAAGATAGCATGTAAAGATTTATTACTTAAAATATAAACTTCAAATACTTAAATGTACCTTCTTAAGTTGCATTAAAATTAGTCACGAATCATTACACAAAGGAGTTACAAAGGTAGTGATTTTATAAAAACTTCAATAAAAAACAAAAAATGCAATGAATATTCCTGGTTATGATGGGTGCACTGATTAGCTAGACTTAACATTGCCTCATAGTTCCGAGGAAGAAAATTGAACCTTCATGTAACCTACTGACCATGAGACAAGCAGGTAAGTATAGAACAGGCATAGGGCAAGAAGATGAAAGAGTCTGGAGAGAACACTGAGGCTTCAGAACAAACATAAAGATAACAAAGTAAGTGGTATATTTGAGAACAGCTTACAATTCAGTATTATTGGAACAAGATATGAACTCTAACAATGTAAGGAATATCAAAGTCAGTCTCTTCTATGATCAGTATAATTTTGTAAACTTGAAATTTGATTATTATACTTACCAAAAAATACATATTACAGACTTTAAAAGTAAAGTTTATTGTGTGAAGATTATAAAAATACAATAGTTTATTTGTATTTCTTACCACAATTTTCTACACTGAAGTATTTATTTTTATATTTAACTTATTTCTAAATTGTATACACATACACACATGCATATACACATGTTTTCATTATTTTCTTTCATTTTTTCTCTTTCCTCTAGTTTCTTTTTCCTTTTATAATATCTAGTTTAGTATATGAAAGAAAAACTAATAGGTATATATCTTGTGTATCTATGTATGAATACAGGCTGATAATTTCATATAATCACATTATATAGTGATCAAATGTAAAAGATTTCTCATTTATCTTTCACCAAATGTTTATACATTGTACATTTGGGCCCAGCAAGAGGGCAGGTAACTGCCATCAAGACTCAGGACCCGCCTGAACATAGCAGAGCCCACAGTGAAACCTTGCAAGCACTGTCTCACCTGAACCCACAGTAAGCCCTAAGCCTGCCACATATGCTCACCTGCAGCTATCCAGGGAGGGAACACCTGGTGATCTGAGCAGCTAGAGAGGTGAACATTGGGATTGGGAGCTCTCCTGCCCTATGAGATGGCCAGGCTACTGCGATCAAGACTCAGGACATGCCTACACACTGCTGAGTCACCAGAGAAGTATTCCAAGTGTTTTCTCACCTGAGCCCATGGAGACAGAACAGAGTCACTGCAATCAGAAGTCACTACCTTCCCGCAAAGAAGTAATTTTCTTTCTGGGCCTAAAGGGCCTCAGATACACAAGAGAGACAGGCTCCAGTAAGAGACAACAAGAGCACCTGTAATCACAGAAAACAGATGGCAAGAAGAAAGCAAAGGAACCTAAGCAAAGGAAACTTAGCAACATCAGAACTCAGCTCTCCCACCACAGCAAGTAGGGGAATGCCAAACAAACCAGAAAAACAAAACTTAGGTTTAAAATCATGCTTCATGATGATAATGGAGATCTTGGAGAAGTGCAAAATAACTCCCATAAATTATTATAGGAGAATCAGGAAAAATCACTCAAAGAGCTACAGGCAAACACAAGCAAACAGAAAAAGGAATTGAAAACAGAAATAGAAACAATAAACAAAACACAAAAAGAGACAACCCTGGAGATGGACCCCCCCCCACACACAAATAATCAGAAGTTACAGATGCAAGCATCACCAACAGACTACAAGAGATGGAAGAGAGGATCTCAGGGGCTGATGACAACATAGAAAACATAGATAAAACAGTCAGAGAAGATACAAACACCAAAATGCTCCTAACCCAAAAGGTCCAGGAGATGCAGGAAATAATAAGAAGACCAAACCTAAGGATAATAGGTGTAGAAGAGGGTGAAGAATATCAACTAAAAGGCACAGTAAATATCTTTAACAAAGTCATAGAAGAAAACTTCCCTGCCCTTGAGAACAAGATAACCATGAACATACAGGAAACCTATAGAACTACAAATAAATTAGACCAGAAAATAAACTGCTCCCAACCCACAGTAGTCAAAACACTGAATATTCGAAACAAAAAAGAATTCTAAAACTGTAATGGAAAAAGGGCAAGTTACATTTAATGGCAGATCAATCAGAATTACACCAGTCTTCTCAACAAAGACTATGAAAGCCAGAAGATCCTGGTCAGATGTCGTAAAGACAAAAAGAACACAAATGCCAGCACAGGTTACTATATCCAGCAAAATTCTAAATCACCATAGATGGAAAAAACCAAGATTTTTCTAGCACAAAACCAAATTTACACAATATCTATAAAGGAATCCAGCCCTACAAAGGATGATAATAGGAAAAATGCAACAAAAGGAAGGAACTACACCAAAAGAAAAGCAAGAAAAGGAAATGAAAAGAAAAAAAGCACACAGCCACCAGGAGCAGAGGAGATCCAGGGACACAGGCCTGGTGAGACTGCACTGCAAGTAGCCAGGGAGCAGAAAGTTCTGGGCCGAGCACAAGGATGGCACGCCCTACCCCCAGTGTTTCAGGGGATCAGGAACTCTGCATAAGGACTTGGTTCCCACCCAGAGGGCACTTGCATGCAGAACAAACGCTCAGGCCATCTGCCACAAGGAACAGTGGAGATCTAGGGGCACAGGCCTGGTGAGACTGCTCTGTGAGTAGCAGGGGCACAGAAAGGTCTGGGTCAAATGCCCAGAAAGCGCGCCCTCCGCATTGGTTCAGGGGAGCAGGGATTCTGCCTTAGGGGCTAAGTTTTTCACCTTGAGGACCCATGCATGCAGAAGAGGTGCTCAGCCCATCTGCCACAAGGAAGAGTGGAGATCCAGGGACACAGGCCTGGTGAGACGGGGCTGCGAGTAGCCGGGATACAGAGAGGTCTGGGCCAAGCATGCAGAAAGCACACTTACCTCCTAAGTTGTTCAGGAGAGCGGGAACTATGCCATAGGGACTTGGTTTCCACACAAAGGTCCCTTAGGTGTGGAACAAATGCTCAGGCCATCTGCCACCAGAAACAGCGGAGATCCAGACACACAGGCCAGATACACGGGAGAAATGGGAACCAATCACTGAAAACAAGACCACGTATAATCACAGACAACAAGATGGCAAGAGGAAAGCGAAAGAACTTACCCAATGGAAAACAAGACAACCTGGCAACACCAGAACCAAGCTCTCCCATCACAGCAATCAGCAGAATGCCAAACACTCCAGAAAAAGAAGACTCAGACCTGAAGTCATACCTCAAGATGATGATGGAGATCTTTAAATAAGAACGGAACAAAAAGCATCAGGAAATAGAAGCTTTTAAAGAGTAAACATGAACACTCAAAGAAAGAAAAGAACTACAAGAAAACAGAACCAAAAAGATGAAGGAATTGAAGAAGGAATTTAAAATGGAAATGGAAATAATAAAGAAAACCCTAAAGGAAACAACCCTGTAGGTATAAAACCTAAAAAAAGCAATCAGTAGTCACAGATGCAAACATCACCAACAGACTACAAGAGATGGAAGAGAGAATCTCAAGGGCTAAAGACAACATGGAAAACAAAGACAAAACAGTCAGAGAAGATGCAAAAGCCAAAAAGATCCTAACCTAGGAGATCCAGGACATAATGAGAAGACCAAACCTAAGGATAATAGGAATAGAAGAGCGCGAAGAATATCAACTAAGAGGCACAGCAAATATCTTCAACAAAATCTAAGAAAAAAACTTCCCTACCCATAAGAATGAGATGACCATGAGCATAAAACAAGCCTACAGAACTCCAAATAGGTTGGACCAGAAAATAAATTCCTTCTGACCCATAAGAGTCAAAATGCCAAGTGCCCTAAGCAAAGAAAGAATACTAAAGGCAGTATGGGGAAAAGGTCATGTACCATATAAAGGCAGACCAATCAGAATCACACCTGATTTCTCAGCGGAGACTATGAAAGCTAGAAGATCCTGGACAGACATCATGCACACCCTAAGAGAACACAAGTGTCAGCCCAAGCTGCCATAACCAGCAAAAGTCTCAATAAGCGTAGACGGAGAAAACAAGATATTCCAGGACAAAATTAAATTTACACAATATCTGACCACAAACCAAGCACTACAAAGAATTATGAGCAGAAAAACCAATACAAGGAGGAAAACTACATCCTAGTATCAACAGGAAAATATCTCAGCAAGAAAACCAAAAGAAGACACACAGGCACAATTCTATACCTAAAAGCAAAAATAGCAGGAAATAGCAATCACTATTCATTAAAGTCTGTTAAAATAAATGGACTCAATTCCACAATAAAAATATATAGGCTATCAGACTGGATACATAAACAGAATCCAGTATTTTGCTGCATACAGGAAACTCATCTCAGAGACAAAGACAGACACTATCTCATAGTAAAAGGTTGGGAAAAAACCTTCCAAGCAAATGGCCCCAAGAAGCAAGCTGGAGTTGCCATTCTACTATTGAATAAAGTAGATTTTCAAACAGAAGTCCTCAAAAAGGACAAGAAAGGACACTTTTTACTCATTACAGGGAAAATTTGTTAGGAGGAACTCTCCATCCCTAACATATATGCTCCAAATACAAGAGCACTCATATTCATAAAAGAAAGACTACTAAAGCTAAAAAGATACATTGCAACCCACACAATAAGAGTGGGAGACCTCACCACCCCACAGTCGTCAATGGACAATCATGGAAACAGAAACTGAATGAGGATACAGTGAAACTAGCAGAGGTTAAGAACCAATTGGGATTAATAGACATCTACAGAACATTTCATCCTAAATCAAAAGAATACAACTTCTTCTCAGTACCTTAAGACACCTTTTCCAAAATTCACCATCTAATTGGTCACAAAACAAGCCTCAATAGCTATAAGGAGATTAAAATATCCCCATGGATCCTATCAGATCACCATGGTCTAAGGTTGGTCTTTAATAACAACAAAGACAACAAAAAGCTCATATACACTTGGAAACTAAACAATGCTCTATTAAACAATATCATGGTCAAAGAAGAAATAAAGAAAGAAATTAAGAATTTTCTAGAATTTAATAAAAATGAAAACACAATATACCCAAACTTATGGGATGTAATCAAAGCAGTACTGAGAGGAAAAGTCATAGCTTTGAGTGCTTCCAAAAAGAAACTGGAGAGAGCATACACTAATAACTTGACAGCACATTTGAAAGCTCTACAACAAAAGGAAGCCTATACACAAAAGATAAGCAGATGGCAAGAAATAAAAAAATCTCAGAGCAGAAATTGACCAAACAGAAATAAATGGTACCATTTAAAGAATCAACCACCCAAGAGGATTACACAGCAAGAAATAATCAAACTTAGGGCAGAAATAGATCAAATAGAAACAAAAAGAACCATTTAAAGAATTAACAAAATTAAGGGCTGGTTCTTTGAGAAAATTAACAAGGTTGATAAACCCTTAGCCAGACTAACTAGAGGGCACAGAGAGAGTATCAAAATTAACAAAATCAGAAAGGAAAGTGGAGACCTAACAACTGAAACTGAGGACTTTCAAGAAATCATGAGATCCTACTACAAAAGCCTATACTCAACAAAGCTTGTAATTCTGGAGGAAATGGATGAATCCCTAGACAGATACCAGATTCTAAAGTTAAACCAGGACCAGGTAAACCATCTAAATAACCCCTTAACACCTAATGAAATAGAAGCAATCATCACAAGCCTCCCAACCAAAAAAAGCCCAGGTCTAGATGGGTTCAGTGCAGATTCTATCAGACATTTATTGATGACGTAATAGCAGTACTCTCCAAACTATTCCACAAAAAAAGATTGATGGAACACTACCTAACTCATTTTTCCAGGCCACAAAATACCTCGTTCCTAAACCACACAAAGACCCTTCAAGGAAAGAAAACTTCAGATCAACCTCACTTCTGAACATTGATGCAAAAAACTCACCAAAATCCTTGCAAATCGGATCCAAGAACACATCAAAAAGATCATTGACCATGATCAAGTAAGCTTCATCGCTGGGATGCAGGAATGGTTTACTATTTTGGAATCCATGAACTTAATTCAACATATAAACAAAATCAATGAAAAAATATATGGTCATCTCACTACAAGCTGGGAAAGCATTAAACAAAGTTCAACACCCCTTCATTTTAAAAGTCTTGGAAAGAACAGGAATGTAAGGCTCATACAGGAGCAATTAGACAGCAAAAGGAAATCAAAGGGATACAAATTGGAAAGGAATAATTGAAAATATCACTGTTTGCAGATGACATGATAGTGTAAGTAAGTGACCCCAAAAATTCTACCAGAGAACTTCTACAGCTGATAAACAAGTTCAGCAAAGTGGCTGGATATAAAATTAACTCAAACAAATCAGTAGCCTTCCTCTACTGAAAGGACAAACATGTGGAGAAAGAAATTAGGAAAAAGATACCCTTCATAAGAGTCATAAACAATATGAAATACCTTGGTGTGACTCTAACTATGCAAGTGAAGAACATCAAATCTCTGAAGAAGGAAATCGAGGAAGATCTCAGAAAATGGGAAGATCTCCCATTCTCATGGATTGGAAGGATCATCATTATAATAATGGCCATCTTACCAAAAGCAATCTACAGTTTCAATGCAATCCCCATCAAAATTCCAACCCAATTCTTTAGAGAGTTGGAAAGAGTAATGTGCAATTTCATCTGGAATAATAGAAGACCTAAAATAGCTAAATCTATCCTCAACAACAAGAAAACATCTGCAGGAGACACCATCCCTGACCTCAAGGTATATTACAAGGCAAGTGTGTTAAAAACTGCACTGTACTTGGTCAGAGACAGGCACGTGGATCAATGGAATTGAATATAAGATCCAGAAATGAGCCCTCACATATATCGTCACTTGATTTTGACAAACAAGCTATAAACATTTAATGGAAAACAGACGGCCTCTTCAACAAATGGTGTTGTTCCAACTGGCACTCAGTATGCAGAAGAATGAAAATAGACCCTTTCTTATCTCCTTGTACAAAGCTCAAGTGCAAGTGGATCAAAGATCTGCACATTAAACCACTGAAGCTATTAGATGAGAAAGTAGGGAAAATGTTAGAACACATAGGCACATGGGAATTTTTCCTGAACAGAACACCAATGGCTCATGCTCTAAGATGAAATATCGACAATTGGGACTTAATGAGATTGCAAAGTTTCTGTAAGGCTAAGGACATGGTCAAGAAATAAAAACAGCAGCCAAAAGATTGGGAAAAGGTCTTTACTAACCCCACATCTGATAGAGGCCTAATTTCTAAGGTATACAAAGCACTCAAGAAGTTAGACACGAGAGTATCAAACAACCCTATTAAAAATGCAGTACAGAGCTAAAGAAAAGTTCTCAATTGAGTTATATCGAATGGTTGAGAAGCATCTTAGGAAGTGCTTGACATTCTTAGTCATCAGGGAAATGCAAATCAAAACAACCCTGAGATTCCACCTCATACCAGTCAGAATGGCTAAGTCAAAAATTCAGATGCATATTATTAATCTTTTTAAAATATCAAGTACTGACAAAAATGTATTCATATACTTTTATGCAAAAATGCTTTTAAAATCTGTACATTCATCTTTGTTTTGTAAAATAAAGTTATTCATTAAAATAGTAATATCCAGGTATTTTAACCATTACTATTTGGAAACCCTGTGGGGTACATACCATTAGAAATAAGAGTAATAAAACACAAGCTATTGTAATAATCTTATGATCAGTTAAATGAGCAGAAATCATCATATCTTAATGCAGAATGGTGGATTTTAAGAGCTTTCAGTGAAAATAACTCACATAATGTCACTGTGGAGTAAATATTCTAGTAGAGCCTACTATTGAAACACTGACTAAAATGTATTCCAAATCAGAAGTACGGAGGTGCAGCTTAGAGACTGAAAAGAATGGGATTTGGATATCCTGATATTGAGACACTCTCCTTTTTTCTGTATGGAAATATTAATAAAGATATCCATGAGTAGAATATTCTGAGTCCTTGGTTGTCAGCAGATATTTGCCTATATAAAGATTTTTAAAACTTTTCTCCGTATGATAATATTACAAAATAAACTCAAGTAACTTGTCCAAGTAGTATGGAATAATTATGATATAATATTGTGATCATAGGTACTCAGGTCCTGAGGCTCACAATTCTTTCTTTATTTGTATAGTTCAGAAAAGACAGCTCAAAAAAGGAAATAGTTTAGTATTGTCATCAAAATAGTGAATTTCTTTTTGTTTTTTAAAATATAATTTGTAAGCACAGATTTCCCATTCTAATGATATGTCTAAGCCTTTTGTTCAAAAAATAATTTCAGGGATATAATTATTTCCTGATGAATTATTATATTTTAGGAGACAATTACATATAGGGTATATTGTTGATAGTTATGGAGAAAGTCAGGGATGGATATAGTGTTAAAATTTATGGCTATAGTATGAGACTTCTGAATGATATTTTTCATCCACTATTACAAGAAAATTATAAAAATGACAGGAGATGTATAAATAAAAGGCTGTACAGGAATAACCTTTCATTATTTCTCACATGCACTTATACTAGATATCACTATTCTATATTATAGTGCATATTGTTTTGTGTAAATATTTAATTTTACTTAGTTTTTTTTGCTTTAGTTTTTAGAAATAACTCTGCAGGGTTCTGGAATTACAGGGGAAAGAATACGTACATTTCTGAAACAACCTCTAACTTTGAGGAGGGTAAATATTACAAGGCTGTACCAATATGAAGAGAAGATAGTGGTATGGAGTTATGTTTGGCTTTACCCTTGGACCATTAGATGGAATTTTTACTGTAGAAAGATTAAGTGAATTTCATGATGATCATAGATACAGAAGAATGATAGAAGAGTTGAACGGCTAGGGTTGCAAAGATGCCCCACCCTGTAATTGGGCCTAGCCTCTTACATATTCTTCTTTTTGTCATAGTACCATCAACTAGGGACCAGTTATTGAGCACAAGAGCCTTTGGACATAGACAATCAGCATACATTTAAAGAAGTATAAACGTATAGTGGTTAAGTTAAACATTTATATGGAGGGCATGAGTGTGCCATGAGGAGCACTTGGTTAAGCTCTGTTCTTGATTCTACTCAAAGATACTCAAAAAGGGGGAGGAAATGAAATTGAGGCAGGGATTACCTTTATTGTTTTACTTTTTATTTTTGGTAGGAAAAAATATCTATGTTTCCATCTATGAATCAAAATTTTCACTATTAGGAGCATTTAAATAGAGTCAAAGTTTGGAATTTACTCTCCACCCACCTTCAAGTAGGTATATAGTCAGTGATCAGTATTGGAACCTTTTTAAACCTTTCTCACTTATATATTTATTTTTATAGGGACATAATGAGCCATCCAATAGAAGTTGGTATGCATTAACTGCTCCTGGAGGAACTGAAGTATCTGTGTTTAAAGGAGAAATATTTGTCTTGGGATAGTCAGTAGCTTCCTGAAATGAAATGTAAAAACAGCATCTTCTTTCTGAAGAGATCTGACTGTCTTCAGGATGGAAGCATTGCCCAGAACAGAAACAGAGGTATGAAAATGATCAACTGTAGTCTATTACTGACTAATGCTATCTGCATATGGAAGCATCTTTGTTTCTGTCATTACTGAATCATTACAATGGTATTGTCATTTGCAGTACACATTTTTGGCAATGCTAAGAATCTGAGAGACTGAATCTTTTGTTCAATTTCACGTTTTAAGCAGATAGCACCCTTGAAATTTTATCTCAAGATTGTCTGTCTGAATTAATCAGGTTTCTATGAAGTATCGAAACATACAGTGATTGTTTCTATATACACAGTAAAGAGATTTATTAGAAGAACTCATAGGCTGCAGTCCAGGTAATCCAATGATGACTGGCTATTAATGAGAAGTCTAAGAATTGTTTAGTTGTTCATTCTATGAGTCTCCATGTCCTAGCTAGTAATCAGTATACACTAGATTCCCAAGGAGCAGAATATAATGATGAAATAGACTTGCCAGCAAGGGAAAGTGCAAGCAGGCAAAGATCAAGAGTTTCCTTCTTCTGTGCCCTTATATAGGCACTCAACAGAGCTCATGGGCCAGTACAAGTGTGATTTTTCTGTTTCAGGATCCAGTTGATCTTCCTACTTTGAATTAAAAATCCCTCCCTCATGTGTTCTCCACTTTTGCCCTAATTCTAGATGTAGTTATGTTGACATCCACGAACAGCCCTCAAAGCTTCTAGAGCTATAACAATGAACAATGTACTCAGTGTGCGCCTAAATACAGTAGGAACAATGTCCCTTGTAAGAAATGCAACTCTCCAGACATTTTACATGACTCTTCCTGAGGTGATGCCAAGATACTCATATAACACAGAAGTTATTATATCATTTTGACTTATTAGGGTTACTTCTAGGAGTGTGGTTAATTTCTAGGCAGCTCTAACACTGGAAATTCCTCCAAATGACTTGTGGGCAGCTGTTAACACTGAGACATCCTTTCAGAGTCAATTGTTTAGTGTCTGTGTAATCCAGTTGAAACTGGAATCTTGTAAGCCTCCTGATGATTATGACCCACATTGACTTTTCTGTGAAATAATATTAATGTAGCCTATTTCTTAAGGGTCTCCTGTGGTAGCACATCTGCTCAGCTTCAAATTGATGACCACCATGCCTAGACCAGAAGGTTAGTAGGAAAAGGAAAATTATGAAGGATTTTGGAGAAAGAAAAAAATTGTATGGTCACAATATATTGCATGGAACAATTAAAAATGAAATAAACAATAAAAATTTGATAAGCAGACAGGCTTAACTAGCAGAAAGAAGAAAAATAAATCAGATAACTTAGACTATGAACAGATGTGTGGAAGCAAACAAAACCAGCAATACAAACAAATATTTGGAAAGTAGATTTTGAAGCAAAAGGGAAAAATGCTCTTAAATCGAAGTTTCTTGTCAGATTAAGCATTGTCCGTTTCTTCTTTGGCAGATGTCACTTCTTAGGCATCTGTGATTGAGCCAAAGGCTATTAGGATTCTAGGTCTGTGCTTCTTTCAAATTCAGATTTTATTCATGTTGGTTTGGAGGAAGCATCACCACAGTGCCAATGTTTCTGGTGTTTAGAATTCAAGATGTCCAGTGAATGAAACAAAGCCTGGAATGTGGCTGCTGTGGTCATATTTGTGGTTTTCATGTTCCCAGACTTTGAGCTGCCAGGATAAATTTGGCAGTTGCTAGATGGGTCCCTTCCAGCATTAGGTCTGAATCTTGTTTGACTCCATTTTCTGAATATCAGATGACGTTAGAATTCTCTCTAGTTCCTTCTGATGGCTAGTGTTTGGTATAAGGAAAAGAGTGAGATACATTTAATACTTTTTAGGGTTCAAAAGTACAAATATTGAGATGTTCTTTTACTAGCTTCCCAAAAATAAAAATGTAAAATTACAGTTATATGAGTTTATATTAATTTCCTTTACCAACTTTAGCCTGTCTGCTTATTGAATTTTCCAGGCAATTTAAATATAATGTATGAGAACCACAGAACACTAGGCCATACAGAACTACAATAGTGTTAATTCTTATATAACTGAGTTTCTATAGCACTGAAATTTATTTCTAGCTTATGACTTCCTAGTAATATATCATGTTAGTTGAATACCACAGTGCACTATATAAAAATATGTAACTATGATATATTAGAGAGACTATTGTATTTGGAGATGGAGTATCCATTTGTGTTCTTTGTTGGTTGATTGATCATCTCTGCTACAGTGGACATAATTTGCAAATATTATTAAAAAAATTCCTGGTTGGACAAATGGAATAAGAATTGCTTCTGACTCATATAGAGATTACATAACTTAAAGAAGAATAGTCAAATTACTCAACTAAAAATTTTAAATATCTGTTTCTTGTTTCTGATGTGTCAATAGAATTTGAAATGTTACAGAAAAAAAATACTTTTTTTTAAAAAAAGGAACATTGTTGTATAAACGCGTTTACTGGAACAAGTTAAAGAACCATTGCAATGTTTGTAGGGAAGATTCGAGGCAATGTTCATGACAAGTTTTCTGCTGAGAAGAACATCAGTGGAAAAGTAAACATCTTCTAGGGAAGAGGAGTCAGCAATTGGAACTAAATTGTAGCAGATTTCGGAATAGAGAAAAAATAAGCCTCCCCCCTTTTCAGTTTCAGTGGTAAAAACTTTTACATGGTATTGAAGGTTTGCTAGTGTTTCTCTGTTCCACCAAATAGCCTTGTGTGTATGATACTCATATTAAGTCCTTTGTTATCCCCAAGTCTTGGAACATTAAGTTGTTGACATCAGATATTTATTTTAAGTTACATTATAAGTAAACAAAAGTGCTCCCCAGGTTTTGAAAAATCTCTAATTTCTTTGTCATTAGTTGTCAACGCTCCTCTTCTGTGGTGTCTTTTCTTATTTTGTGTTTTGTTTTTGTTTTTGTCCTGAGGACAGTATCGTCTTTAGAAACTCTGAATGTTGTTTTATGTTTTGTCACCCATCTCTCCTACCTTGAGTGACGAAAGAAAATGTCTGGAAGATGAAAGGATGGAAACATCTCCCGCCATGTTTCAGATTGAGAGTGGAGTGAGTGAAGGAAGACCATTCCCATGATGATTCCTAATCTGACTTGACCCTTCTTCTGATTTACAGTTCTTATCATACCCAGCTAGCTGACCTTTAGTCAGTTTCTATTGGATGTTTTAGTCTATTTATTTTCTTCTTCAAATACAATCAGCCTTCTACAGAAGTCATTTAAAATAGCTCCTGAGTTATACTGATTCCTTTACATTTCCCACCTTCTGTGAATGAATATTTTCAAAGAGGGCTTGCCTTGGGAACACGCTGAAAATAAATTCTTCTCACAATATTTTGCTTCCCCATTTTTTTTCCATTTCAATGTTCTCTACTTTGTCTTTTTTATATTACATAGATATTTAGAGATTTGAGTTGGCAACATTTTATCAGTCAGTGCACCAACAGGTAAAAAGAGATCTCCGTACAGTCTTCATATGCATTTCTGCAAACTTCAGCTTTCCTAAAGGTTGGACTTCTATGTGGCCTAATATCAACTATAGATTTTCCTGAATTTGTCAGATGAAACTGCGTTGCACAGTACTGTCTTTTTCTTTTATTGCAATATTCTTTTATTACAACTGTATCTGCATGTTATAAATGCAGATGTTATAGATATTTCTTTCTATTACACATATAATACAAAGCAGATGTAGTTATTGGCACAGCTTTGTATAATTTTAGGTAAAAAGAGTGTATTTTTGTTTTAGTTAATATACTTAATGTTGTAAATGACAATCTCAATCAAAATTGGCTTAAGAAAAAATTAAATTTATTGAGCCCCCCAAATTGAAACTCTAAAAGCTGATCTGGCTTCAGTATTCTAACAGTGTCATTAGGACTCATTTTGTATTTCATCATTTCTTGGCTTTGGTCCATGCTTTCGGTTCCAAATAGTAACAAGATGATTGCATGATATCCAGTTGTGACATA
Source organism: Micromys minutus (assembly GCF_963924665.1). Classification (NCBI taxonomy): domain Eukaryota; kingdom Metazoa; phylum Chordata; class Mammalia; order Rodentia; family Muridae; genus Micromys; species Micromys minutus. Next base: position 136,318,858 of record NC_137969.1, read on the forward strand.
ATCTGTGGTCTCCCAGGGAAGGTTAAGGATATCTTTTCCAGAAATCAGAGCAAATATCATTCCATCTTATGAGCTAAGTTGGCATGACATCCATTCCTTGGTGATGTCTGTAGCTACACAAACATCAGGTTCCAGTCACACTAAATTGTAAGAGGTAAATCTACCTTAAAGAAATTGAGAGAAATTAACTTCAGAGATAAAACTAAAGAACAAATCTGTGTACTCATAGCCTAAAAATACATGGCAACAAAATGACATACATATTGCAGCAGCTCCATAACCTTAAGTTACAACATGATCAGAAAAAGAGAAGTGAAAAAAAATTGTGAGGGTCCAACATAGTTAGCAGAGCAAATATTTGACATGGAGGTACAATGGTATGATCTTAAGGTCACATGTGATATGCCATTTTTTGTTTTGTTTTTACTGGGTTTTTAAAAATTATTTTATTTATTCACATTTCAAATATTGTCCCTCCTTTTCTAGTCCCCTCCCAATTTTTCTTTATTCCACCACCTTCCCTTTTCCCTCTTAGAAAGTGCTTCCCCTACCTCCTTACCCACCCACCCACCCCTACCTCACTCCTCTAGCATCCTCTTTCCCTGGAACATCTATTGCTTATAGGAGTAGGTCCATCCTCTCACTGAGGCCAAACATGGCAGTCCTCTGCTACATATGTGCCAGGGACCACAGACCAGACAATGTATGCTCCTTGGTTGGAGGTTTAGTCTCTGGTTGCACAAAGGGGACTGGACTAATTGATACCATTGTTTTTCCTATTGGGTTTCCATCTCCTTCAGCTCCTTCAATCCTTCCCCTAACTTTTTCATAAGGGTTCTTGACCTCAGGTCAACAGTTGCCTGTAATTATCTGGATATGCCACTTATTAAGACTTGGGAAAAATAAAATACAGTAAGAAGTTATTAATATATAATAAATAATATACACTATACATTATTTCAAAGCTTAGTACTTGGTAGGTAAAAAAGATCCTTGACATTATGAAAATGATGCACTAATTAAAATGATTCCTATAGTTATATCATTAGAAAAGTTTTAAACATGCTCCTTTGGTTGAATGTGATGTCTTAAACTACCATGGCCTGTTGATAATTATATATATGCTCATTAAAATCATCTTTGAAACACTCTTTTGAGCACTGTCTCTCTTGACAACTGAAAATAACTTATGTTATTTTTTCTTGTAAACAATATTCCCATAGTTCTAACAGAAATAAGGAAATACTAATAAGAAAAGGCAATATCAACTCATTTAAACTACATTTTATAAAACAGTTTTTTTTTTTTTTTTTTTTTTTTTTTGCAAAGACACATCTCTCAAAGTTCAGTAATTTTGACTGGAAATAAACTAAATATTTTCTGTCCATAAATATATGCTTCCACCTTATATTTCAACCACCAGCCATACCATGATCCATTGCCTATGTTTCTATTCATCAATATGTAGATGAGAAAGAAAATGATACAATGATTGATACAATGATAGGTTTGGTACTTTTCTTGATGGGAAGAAAACAAACATTTGTAAGCAAGAATATAGAGTTAGAAATCTGAAAAGCATTATGGCCTTATTTGTTTTATTCCCAATTGAGACTTTTCTTTTAAGCTCCAGCACCCAACATGTAATTGTAAATGGAAATCTCTTAAAAGGTTCAATAATGTTAAAGTAAGTGACCTTAATCTAGCATGATTAAACTAGTAAAACTTGTTGATGGATTACTTGAATAAACTTAAACTCATACATATAAATGACACAGGGACACACAGGAGTTGGCATATGAAGATATGAGAAGACAAACGTTACACATCTCAACAGCAAGATAATTAATCAATCAATAAATAAATGAATATTTCTAGTTGGTTAATCCCCGCACACCAAGCATGGCTTGTGATTGAAGCACAAGCAACAAAAGAAAACTGAAATGGGAGTTGAATAAGTTATTTCTTTACTGCCTATTGAACTTGACGTAAGTGTGGGAAAGGGGGAAATGAACGAAGAGACAGTGTAAGACCTATCCCGTTGCATTGCCACTCTGACTGTAATAACAACCTATTAGATAGTTTGGATGGTGCAATACCAGTGTTCTCAGAAGTGAAAATAGATATAAAATTATGTGACACTATACTGTGGCTAGGAGGAATCCCAGGACATGATCAGCTTCAGTAGTAACTGAATCTATTAGAGTAACACATTAGTGATGTGTATGGAACTGGGATATTACTATGTTCCAGAGAGATGACTCTGCATCCAGTGGAAGATCGTTTATATTTCATTTTTTGGTAAATTTGTCACATGTCTTTTCGGAAGAAATTGTTGAAAAGTTTAATATCGCGAAAGTAAAAAGATTAACAGACTTAAGTAGTGGCAATCCACTAAAAATACTAGTTAGTGTTGGATTGTAGAGAATCAAAAACGATATGGCCTGGAAGAGGACCATTAGATAAAGAATCATAAAAGTCCTGAGTAACAAATCCCTGAGTTTCTGATAGTAAATAAGTAGTGGCAATCCACTACAAATACTAGTTAGTGTTGGATTATAGAGAATCAAAAAAGATATGGCCTGGAAGAGGACCATTAGATAAAGAATCATAAAAGTCCTGAGTAACAAATCCCTGAGTTTCTGATAGTAAGAAAAGTCCAGTTGCTACTTCAATCTTTTCCACATGGAAAAAGGGACTGAGGAATAGTACAGAAAAGTTCATTTGATCAGCTGACCTTAGTTTTTTTGTTCCCCCTTATTTACCTTCTCATCATTCTCTCTCTCCACTTGGAATGGAGTAGGGAGGTCAGTGAATTAGCTAAGGTGCCATTCAGTGACATTTTCCTTAGAGGATGCCTCACCACATTTTAAAGGTTTTGCAATTCTACACGGACCCTCTCTACTTGTTTTCAGTGTGATCTATTTACCAGAGCAAATCTAGCCCTGACTTTGTCCTCCATTTGCTAACAACCTAAGAATGGGCACAAGACAAGAACAGATTAATTCTCCAGATGTGACCTTTTTTATTAGCAGAAAGGTATGTGTCCTCAGAGTCCTGTAGAAACCAAAGAATTCTCCAGTTTGTTTGAGCAGATAGAATCCTTACCTGCCATTAGTTAAGTGGTATGTTAATAAATTTTTTCTCTCAAGATTTCTTGTATGAATAGTCAGCCAATATCTTTTGTAACCCTACTATACAGGGTAAACAGATTTAAGCTGTCCTGTCTGGTTTCATCTGCAATTCACATACTTCCAACTAAATTGCTGACCTGAATTTTTAAGAGTAGAGGGCAGAAGAGAAATGTTGATGTTCTGTGAGGAAGTGTGATCAAAGAACATTATTCAAGGATAGCTGAATGAAAATAAAATGGGAATGCTGAGAAGAGATAACTTCTAGTAGAGAGGAACCAAAGACATTTTTCCCTGTAGAGATTGAGATTAGGGCAGAGTTGTGGGGATTTTCATATCTTGAGTTATAATAGAGCTGAGTTAATGGTGAAAATGTACAGACACAGGGAGATGGTTCAGATGTGTCTGCATCTGGTGGCATCTGTTTTCTTAGTGAAGTACTTAAGATACCTAGAGGGAAAATAGAAGATAGTTTCTCAGAGGGTAAAGTTGATTTATTGAAACCTTTTTTGTAGAGAATGGAAGAATAATATGAACTACAGATTTACTGTACTTTCAGAGAAGTTGAGTGTCCATTTTATTTTATTTTTTTTTGAGAATAAATACCAAGATTTCTGGTTATTAATTGAATTCTCCAATGAAGATCAGACACCTGGTATGGAAATAGTTAAATGAAGCCAGAGGTTGTATTTTGAAGACAGTCTAAGTAACATGACCACTTCCAGTAAATAAAAAAAAAGTTAAATAATGTGCAGACATAAGACAAGAGACTGTGGGAATAAATTTAGACTGTATTTCATTATTAGAAATGAGCATGTTACAATATAAAAATTTACAATGAGAATAGGAATATAATAATTGATTGTGAAGCCAGCTTTATGGTTTGAATTGGAATATACAGAGGTTTTACTAGACTTTTTAAAATCAAGAATGGTTGTCTAACTGACCTAACTCTTAATTGCCAAAAACCAGACTGCTATTTCTCTATTTCCAGTTCTTATTAGAAATTGTAAAACAATGCCTCAGTAATTTATTTGAAAATTGTGACTTAAATGACTTTGTATAGCAACTTTGCATGTCTTAGTTTGGTATCTGGAACATGCTTAATTTGTGAGATGCCCTAATTCATTTAATATTCTTTCTATTATAGATTCCCTGTTTCTCATATAGCTTCTTGATCATATCTATTCATCTAATGTTTTCCAAGGAGAGTATGTAACTAATAATTACAAAAAAGAGTCATAAGTGCCACAAAAGATAAGATAGCATTTTAGTAATGTTCCTGAAACTATCTAGGCATGGTGGCAAACATTTTTTATTACTAAATGTGGGCATCGTACACAGGCATATCTTTATTCATTCTAGTCCAGCCTGATCTATATAGTGAGTTCCAGGTGATCCAGTGGCTACATACTGAGAACCCCCATCTATTAATTAGTGAATTAATTAATTAAAGACCCCAACCCAAACCAAAATAACCATGACAACAAAGACAACTACAAAGCACTGTCTGTGAAATAGATTTGATAATACATTTAATGGTTTATATATGTGATTATATTTTCATCAACTTATACTTTAATCTACTCTTAGGTTACCGAAGATTTGTAAGACAATATTAATATTGTATTGTTGTATTACTTATTTACAATTAACATAAATAGACTGTACATCCTAGCGGGTTAGGAGGCTATTGAATTCTTTGCAACAAGTATAACTGGCACCTAAATTCATGTATGTTATGAATATGTGTACCTAGGCATGTATATAACCTATGTAACTAACCATTTATGTATGTATATATGTTGTAAGATTTATCACCTATGTATCCATGTATATGTCTATCTAATCTATCATCTACCCATCTATCATCAGTCATGTTTGTATGTATGTGTCTGTCTATCTATCATCAATCATCTTGAATCTATAAAGTTTTAACAGTTCTAATTCCTGACAGTTTCATTTAAAATACAATCTCTAGTCATAATTAAATTTCTTTAGTGCTACCTGTGATGTTATTGTAGAACATGCTAGGAGATCACATGCTAGTTTACTGATACAGTACCATACATATCAAATTGTCACTTTTCCTTGTCCTTTTCTACATTCTCTTTTGTTTATTTGGTTTTTATTGTGTTGTTTGAAATGCCTATACTTTTTGCTTTGTTTGGTTTCATTTTTTTGCCGGTCTATATTCTTTTTAATTTATTAATATCCGTAGATAGAGAGACTGTAATGATGATTATTCTGTCATGTCTGTTATATCCCCGCCTCCTGGAAGAGCTGTGCATTTGTACAGTGAACAGCATTGGCTGCAGCTAAAAGGGGTGAATGAAGGAGAGCCTAGTCAATTCATTTTCTTAATGTAAAAACACGACTTTTGGATGATCAGAAAAGGAACTAAGGATAATTTTAGTAAGTTGAGTACTGGCATGTAGCTTTTCTAAGCTCTGGCAAGACATTATAGTGTCTGAAATCTTAGTATTAATAAGCAATCAACATTCACTCACAAACTCATACTTGAGTTACTTATATCATTCTAGGTAATGGTATAGGTAATATATTTCACTGAACAACACTGAATATTACTCCTCCTGTAGACTTTACATTATCTAGCGCATCCAAAGTGTAAAACAACCAATTCTAATCTGAGTCTCAGAAGTATCATCTTCAGACTGTAACCAAATAAGTGTAAGGACATTTAATGATATTTAAAGACAAAAAAACAACTGCCTTCAGAAAAAGTAAGTAGATAACTTGATAGTATGCTATGAGGTAGTGTGTTATTTCTGCAAAGTTGTTTTTTTAATGATATTCAATTAATTCTTGAAAATATCATTTAATGTATTTGATTTTCATTTCTCCCCCAATGCCTATCACATGTACTCTCTCCACTCTTAACTGCCATCCAGTTTCTTGTCTACATATTTTTTAAACCTCTGGAACACAGTCTGGGTTGCCCTACTATTTTTTTTTTTATTTACAACTTTATTTTAAAAAAACAGAGATACATGTACAAATTATTAAAAGCATTTTTGCATAAAACTATATAAATATAATTTTGTCACTAATTGATTTTTTAAAGGTTTGATAGTATGCATTAAAATCTAACTATTTACTATGATCATAAAGTACATGTAAAACAAAAGGAAACATGAAAATAGTCAGTTTTTTTGGTGTGTAAAGATTAAATGTGTAGATTGTCTGGAAGCAGTTTGTATTTTAATGTCCATTCTACTTCCCAAGAAGGGCTGCTTAGTCACAAGACTCCAACTGAACCTTCCCATTTTAATTAGTAGAATAAAGGAAAGTCAGTGACTGGGCTGGGCTAGGGAAGTAGAGAAGGCTGAGAGGTCTAAGAGGTCAGAGTATGAGAGGTCAGAGGACAAAGAGGTGGGAGGAGGTGAGAGGACAAAGGGAGAAGGTCATCACAACCGTGGAGCTTCCCAAGAACAAGCTAGACCCAGGTGGGATTTATTGGTATTAAATAGCTATGAACATTAAGGATTTTACAAGTCTAGTATCTCATATTGAAGGGCAGTTTGTATCTTTGTCTATTTGATATAATCTTGTTGTGTAGAGATTGTGGATGGAGAGTTGAATATATAAACCTGTATGAAAAACTATTGGGCTGTAAAGTTGTGTTTGTGGGATTTTGAGGTACAGAAACACCTCAGGACAGAGGCAGAGAGTATGTGGTAGAAAACTGCCAGAGAAGGGTGTTGCATGGACAAGTTGGGCCGTGGGCAGCTCCAAACTAAAATCAGGCCTGAGGAGTAAGTCCTCAGGTCTGATAAAGAGATAAATCGTTGTTTATTTTTTAATATTTACTGCAGCAATAATGATTTTTAAATAACAAAAATTGCCATAAGGCTATTTTTTTAGCTCTTGAGTTATTAATGTTTTAAAGGTCTAGGTGTACCCCACTCTGAGAGGGTGCTATACAGTTTTTTTTTTTCTAATAAAGACTGAGGCTTCCCCTTTTTGGCTTTTTTTTTTTTTTTTTTTTTTTTTTTTTTTTTTTTTAAGTTTCATATGGTCTGTGAGTTGTTTCTTGGTTATTCAAAACTTTCTAGGACTAGTATCCCATTATCAGTGACTCCATATTATGTCTATTCTTTTTGACTGGGTTACCTCACACAGGATGATATTCTCTAGATGCATCCATTTTCTTGAGAATTTCGTAAAGTCATTGTTTCTAATAGCTGAGTAGTACTCTGTTGTGTAAATATACCACAATTTCTGTATCCATTAATCTACTGAAGGACATCTGGGTTCTTTCCAGCTTCTGGCTTTTATAAATAGGGCTGCTATGAACATAGTGGAGCATGTGTCTTTTATTGTATGTTGGAGCATCTTTGGGGTATATGCCAAGAAGTGGAATAACTGGGTCCTCAGGTAGTACTATTTCCAATTTTCTCAGGATCTACCACAGTGATTTCCAGAGTGGTTGTACCAGCTTACAATCCCACCAACAGTGGAGAAGTGTTCCTCTTTCTCTGAATTCTCGCTAGCATCTGCTGTCATCTGAATTTTTGATCTTAGCCATTCTGACTGGTGTGAGGTAGAATCTCAGAGTTGTTTTGATTTGCATTTCCCTGATGACTACTAGGAAAATCTATCCTGGATAATGGTCAACTGACTATGGGTTATAACTAACTCTCCCTCTTTTCCAAACCATCAATTTTCAATGGTGGCCAACATGGGGCATGTCATTTTTACCTCTTACGTCTACACTGAAAGTTTGTCTGTCATGTCTTTACACAGGGCTTGTAGTCATTTTTACAGTTGTTGTAAGTTTGTACGTGTAGCTGCCCTGTTGTGCTCCCCGCCCCCTGAAAAAAGAAAAGTCATTGAAGTTATCCACCAATTTTGGCTCTTACCACCTTTCTCTTCCTTCTTTCATGAAGATCCCTATGCCTTGATGTGCTTTATGTAAGGTTGATCAGAAAGCATAGTTTTTATTTTTAATATAGTAACTTTGTTTTTAAATAAACTTGCAAATAAATAAAAATACACACCAAAATTAATCAGTCCTAAAATTGAAATATTATACTACATAAAAGTACTATTTTGTAAACCAGTACATAGTTAGTACTGAAGCTGGGAATTTTTATGCTAGATTTTACACCTTAATTATCAAATATATTTTATGTACTTCCCACCACAGACAGAAAAAGAAGGCCACAATTAGAACACGAAAATTTACTTTATTTTCTCTTTCAAAATCCATGTCCCCCACTAACATTCAGTTCTTCCTCATCCTGTAATATTAGCATTTTTGCTCTATTTTCTACATGTTTAACTGCACACAGATTATATTCGCTTGCAAATGTCACTTATTATTGGCTAGACTCTTTATATGAGGAAGAATATGCTGGGACTTATTTGTTCTGAGACTGTGTGATCACACTTAGTATTATACATATTTTTTGCTAAATATTTTAATTGAAGTAAAATCTCTTCCTAGTTGTCAGTCAACCAACCACCAAATGACCTTCTCTTCCCCATCTTTCCTATTACAGTAAATTACAACTTTGTTCTGTTGTTGTTGTTGTTGTTGTTGTTGTTGTGTTTTTTTGTTAAGATAAAACAAGAAGTAATTCTTTATTGCTCCCCCCCATAACCTATAATACTTACAAAAGTTTGTTTTTACTTTTAAACTTGAATCTGAATAAATGGTAGGATTCGTTGTCTGTCCTTTTAAAACATAGTTCAATTGTTACCAGTTCTCCTCCCCTGCAGCAAAGTCTCCAGGATTCAGTGCTTTATCCTTAGCACAGCTATCTGGTTATTTCTCTTCCTCTTCCCAGATCCCACACTCCCCGTACATTATATGTGCACACCTTTAAAAGGGAGTTGCCAGCACGCTGTTAAGGCCCTTCATTTTTTTCCTATCCCATTTAGAATAAAAAAAAATCTTTGTAATATTTACTCACGTGATAACCTGCTTTTACTTTGTTTCCTACTACTCGCTCTTTTTATGTTTTATTGTAGACATGTGCTCACTGTTCAAATGCTAATTACACAAAGATGCCTAATAGGCCATCCTATGTAGCATTGCTCTTCTACGGTTTTATTTATCTCCTAGCAATTGTCATATTTTCATATTCCATTATAAACTACACATATGTATTTATTGTATTTCTCCTGTACTAGTGCATGGTCATTTGTTTGCTGTATTCCATTCAACTACATGTAAGAGGATGAAGGCAAAGATCTTCTCTCTTCATTGATATTACATGCCCATGAACACTTAACTGTCTCATTGATAGTAGATAGTTCATAAGTTAATGAAGACTAAATGTCTTTCTATTATAGAGACTTCTTTGTTTCTTTCTTTTCTGTTAATTGTGTCTCTGTCAAAGATTAGGTTCTTCATTATTTGAATTTTTAACATTATTTTCTTTGCTGAAAGGCAAGTAATCAAAACTCAACTTTAAAAAGCTCCTAATATATTCAGATAGCCAGTGTGTACCAAACCTAATATAATAAAGACACACAGCTATTATATATATATATATTGAAGACCAATATCAAAAGTGTGCTAAGAATTTTCCTTAAGTTATCAAAGAGTAGCTAGTCTCTAATATGTCTTATCTATGTAGTTTTCATTAAAAATATTTCAGACACATATGCAGTCACTGATAATATACTAGCCCCAGAAAGCTCTAAATACCCAAGAAACAACTCACAGACCATATGAAACTCAGAAAGAAGAAAGGCCAAAATGTGGAGGCCTCAGTCCTTCTTAGAAAAAAAACATGTATAGCATCCTCGCAGAGTGGGGCACACCTAAATCTTAAATCATTAATAATTCAAGAGCTAAGAATGCAGCCTGGTGGCAATTCTTGGTACTTAAAAATCATCATGTTTATTCTTTACACAACAAGAAAATTTTAACTATTTCCATATTACGTTTTGTTTTATATGTACTTTATGCTCATTGTAACTAGTAAGTTTTCAATACATGCTATCAACCCTTTAAAAAAATCTAGTACTGCCTAAAAATATATTCATATAGTTTTATGTAAAAGTTCTTTAAAAATCTGTACATTTGCCTCTGCTTGTTTGAAATAAATTTGTTTAATTAAAATAAAAAATCCTTCAAACGTTTTTATTGTAGTCAAGCGTAAGTATTCACATCAAAACTTGTCTTTATTTAACATGTTTATGATCCATATGCTTTCTGCTATATGTATGTATTTGGAATGATAATATGCATTAAGTTGTATTTCAGACAGGGTTTATTATGTATCACTTTGAGTGATCAGTAAAAAGTCAATAGAAAACTTTTATCCTTTACTTTTGTTGGTATTATTGCATTTTTCTTTTGCCACATGAAATACTTCACTAATTTTATTACACTTTCTAATTAGAATAGCTTTCATCAATTTAGTTAAATTTCAAATCTCCAATCAAACTTTAGAATATAATTTGTTATATTACCACTCTTTACAAAGGCAGCATTTTTCATCATAATTCGGTCGAAATGTCTAAATTCTCTATATATTTTACTAATTGGAAATGCAATCATTATCCCATATTTAAAATTAACATATCAAACTAGTGAAATGTCATGAGACACCAAGAGTCTGTTTGATTGAGGAAACCTTTATACTTAATTTATCTCACTATTATCCAATTTTATTAAATTAAACTAAAATGGTTGCATATTACTTAATCACACAATTGAAGTCTGTTACAGGAACTCAATCAAGACTATAAAATAAAATATTTGAAGTGGGCAATATGCAATTACTTTGTGTATACCTGTCCAGTATGTACAGATAAATGTGTGTGGGAATTTTGTGGCATTCACATTACTTGGTTCCTATTTTTTATTTTTTGAGATTGTCATATAATGACATCATTTATATCTTCTTCTCTTTTGTATTTCCAATCACTTCATTATACATATTATCTTTTGAATACTTACGTGCTTCTGCATGTATACCTTAGTAGAGGAATGCAATTGCTCGGTCTTCCCAGTGTTACCTGTGAGCATGATTTCTGGAGCATGTGCTGTGAGACTATGTCGCTGAGGACTTTCAGAAACTAAACCCATGAAGACTCTCCAGCACAACAGCTCAACAGCTCAGTATGAGCTGAACGATGACAGGAACAGTAGAAATGCTAATGTGGAAATTGGGGGAGGTCAAGAAAACCTCAGCTCTATACAAAGAATTGGAGGTAACCAAGCAATACTGAGAGTGGGAAAAATAGACTTCTCTAGAAAAGAAAACACCAATTGATTAGCCATTCATACTACCTTTTAAGATGGAGTCTCTTAGTGGCCCAGAGCTTTCCAGTATCCCTGCATTAGACTGGCAGTGAACCCCAAGGATGCTATTGTCCCTACCTCCATAGCACCTGGATTACAAACATCTGCTACATGTCTTTTTTATATGGGTTTTAGGATCTTGCTTAGTTGTGCTTGCATAGCAAGCATTTTATTCCCTGTGCCATGTCCTAGGCTCTGTTCTATATCCTTAATTTGTAAATGATGGTTGATCTGTAAAAAACTGATGTATCTGTGGCACAGTAAAGACACACATTTTGCTTCATGAGAGAAATATTCATAACACCTTAAAATTCTAATTTTGATACTGGAACTTTGATATTTACTAAAGTATATATTGTTTGGTGCAAATTTCGAATCAGTATTTTGTGAACAATTTTACTTTTATACACTTTACTACCATCTGGTTAGTGAGATAAATATAGTAGCACACACTATATTAAGAAAATAATATACACTTGATGGATGGAAAACTTCATATTAAAATAAATATAATGGACCAGAATCATCTTTTTTTGAGATGTGCATAGCTTTATGTGAAAGTAACCACCTGAAAATGAAATCTGAAGCCTTCCATTATGTATTGCAATTCTCAGAGTATATTGGTATCATTTCCCTAAACATTGGAAGCTTCAAATATTTTAAGGAGCATTTAAAAAATATTACACCAGGGTCATACTTTTTGCTTGAAACAGTAACTGACTTTATTACCTGCACAATGCTTTGCTATGTTGGACTAAGCAACTAATTTGGATAACAAATTCTTTTCTATTTTTTGCTTATTTTAACTTTATTTGTTCTCTCATAAACTACATCCTGACAACAGTTTCCTGTCCCTCCAATCGTCCCAATCCAATCCTCCTCCATTTTCTACCGAAAATAAGCTGACCTCCCAGGGATATCAACCAAATATACATAGCATATCAGGTTGCAAATGGATTAGGCACATCTCCTCACCAGCAGGCTGAACAGGCAAGCCAGTAGGAGAAAAGTAGTCCCCAGTGCAGGCAAAAGAAATAAAGGCAGTCCCTGCTTCCTCTGTTAGGAGTCCCACAAAAACACCATGCTACACAACCGTAGTATGTACAGAGCGCTTTGGTAAGACCCATGCAGGCTCGCTGATTGTTGGTTCAGCCACCGTGGTCTGCTATGGTCCCAGATCAGTTGATTCTGTGTGATTTTTATGGTGTCCTTGAATCCTCTGGCTTTGCAATCTCTCTCACCACCCCCTGTGCAGTGTGTGTTCCCTGGCTCTGCCCAATACTTGGCTATGAGTCACTGCATCTGTTTTCATTAGTCCTGCCTGCAAGATATGCCACGGTAAAGGGGGTACAGAAATTCTCGGAGCAGTCAACCAATAACTGGTCCAGCTTGAGACATGCCATGAGAGGTGGACCACCCTTCACTCTGGCTGGAGGACCAGAAACCAGAGGCCGCATCGTCCAAACACCCAGCATAAAATCAAACATGACTAGCATGGGGAAAAGTCAACGAAGCAATGCCTAATAATATTCCACTATATGAATAGTTGGTTTGTAGCCCAGTTGTCATTATATTTTTAGAGTCTCAAATGAATAGTTTGTGTGTACAGGCCACTGAGTAGTCAGTGTTTATATACGTTTATTACCTTTTCTTTTGCAGAAGGATCTCTTTGAAGTCCACGAAAGAGAACTATATGGGCAACCCTGTCTCGTTCCTTTGTAGAATCAAGGTGAATGAGCTAATCTCATCATAAATTCAAGGAGTCTTGGCCTGACAACTAATGAAAACCACTCCCGAAAGACCAATATTTAAAGGATGCTTTGAGAAGGTTGCCCCACATTGCTTACAACAGTCAAAATAAAGGCATTATAAATTCGGTATTTCTGGAAAATGTCTCACAATCTGCATAGAGCACCAGAGAAGCAATGTTTCTGCCTGGCAGAATGCTTCTGTAACTTCATAGACATACATCCTTGGTGTACTTCTTGGTTTCCCTTGCTTGGTTCTTATTTGTAATATCAAAATTATTAATAAAATGATGTCACTGGGCAAACTTCTTGCTCTTCTTACATTTTGTAATCTGAGCTACTGATATAGGGCAATCAAAAAACCCTTTGTTTTCATCTCTCTTATTTTTCTAGCACTAGGTTTTCTCACATACTTTTCTCACTTTTAGTTAGATGGCAAATTCCATTAAACATATTCATCTTCTGTGCTTTCTTTTCTACAGATACTTTCTGTTACCGCCTTTGCATGTATGCTTAAAAATTAATGTATACATCCTGAGCAAAGTTTACCTTCCTTCCACTCCTACCAGTCCATCTCCACTTGAACTCCACATCTCTTTGCTTTTCTTTTAAAAAAAGCAAGAAACCAAAAAAGAGGAAACAGAAAGGGCATGCTTCCCAGTAATATCCACAATATGTAGCATAACAAGATGCAATAAGTCTCAGTATATCCCTCATATCATGGCTGGATGAACCAACCAAGTAGGAGAAAAGAGGTCCTACGTGCAGGCACGAGTGAGATCCAGCCTGCTCTAATTACCGAGAGTCCCTCAGGAACACCAAGCTGCACAACCGTAAGGAGTATGCAGAGGACGTAGCTCAGACTCCCCCAGGGTCTGTGTTTGTCACTTCAGTTTTTCTGCAATCCACCAGGAGCCCTACTAATGGATTCTGTGGTCCAGGTTCTTCTCGTGTCCTCTGTTCCTCTGGCTCCTACAATCCTTTCTCTCCTTTTTTGGGGCGGTTTCTCTGCCTCTGCTTGGTGTTGATCTATGAATCAATGCAATTGCTGGATCATATCCCTCTGACAACAACTGGGCTAGGCCCCAATCTGAAAGTATAGCAGCATATCATTAGGAATCATTTTGTTGACTTTAAACCATGCTTGTTACTTAGCCTCTCTGGGTATCATAATTGTCCTTTACTTAACATCTAATATACACTTATAAGTAAGCACATACTATGCTAGCCTTTCTGGGTTTGGGTTATCTCACTCAGGGTGATATTTTCTAGTTCTGTCCATTTGCTTGCACATTTCAAGATGTCATCATTCTGAACAGCTGAATCATACCCAGTTCTATAACTATATCATATTTTTCTTATTCATTCTTAGTTGAGGGACAGCAAGGTTGTTTCCAGTTCCTCACCATTATGAATAAAACTTCAATGTACATGGTTGAACAAGCATCCTTGTGTAGAATATGTAACATATGGGTATATATTCGTATGATATACATGGGTCTTGAGGTAAATCAATTCCCAGTTTCTGAGGAACTGCCATATTGATTTGCACAGTGGCTATGCTAGTTTGCACATCCACCAGCAATAGAAGTGTCTTTCCTTTACTCAACTCCCTTGTCAGCAGGAGCTGTCACTTGTGTTATTGATCTTAGACATTATGACAGATTTAAGATAGAATCTCAAGATAGTTTTGATTTGCATTTCCTTGACGATGGCTAAGGATGTTGAACATTTATTTCTTTTTCTTTTTTCTTTTTTTTTTCTTAATAAGGGACAACATTTAATGGGAACTGGCTTACAGGCTCAGAGGTTCGGTCCATTATCCTCATATCAGAAAGCATGGCAGTGTCCAGGCAGATGTGGTACTTGAGGAGATGAAGCTCTACATCTTGCTTTGAAGGTTAACAGAAAAAGATTTTCCTGAAGACAGCTAGAAGTATTTGAAAATCTCAAGTGTGTCTCAGCTATTTGAATTTCTTTGTAGAGAATTCTGTTTAGACCTGTACCTCAGTTTTGAATTGGAGTACCATTATGGTTCAGCTATAAAGCCAAGAAAATATGAGTTTTGCTCATGTTCAGAGTTTTGGAAAATTTTAACTAATAGAGATTATTCCTCTTTAGTAACTGTTCCTTGACTCACATACTCAATATCCTATTAAACTGATGATTAGTGACTCACTTCCTGACTTATTTATTTTGACAGTTTTTCAAAGTTACTGACCATATTCGTTAAATTCGTATATAAAATAAGAGCAAGGAACAAAATACAACATTGAACACACATATATTTAAAGAGTGGGGAGAGGGATATACAGAGAATTTATGTGGCAATAATCAGGCTGAAAGCAGAAGCAGAGCACAGACTCAGGGAAAAGTTATTGCAAACCCAAGTATATGGTTCCCTGGAAACAATGGTCTTTTTTTCTTGAAGTACCTCAAAACTGCTTGGATAAAACCCATTGTCATTATAAAAGGCAATCTACTTCACACAGAAGCTCAGAGCCCATGGAATTAAATGCTAATTAAGTGTGAAAATTATTCCCACGGTGGACTTATGGCAACATGGCTGCCCATGTTGATAATAAATGTAACCATGACACCGACATTCAAATGGAAGAAGCACATGTTAGGACTAAGATGTTTTGGAGTAAGTAGGAGTAAATAATCTTGTGGTGGAGAGTGAAAGAGGAAGTAAGACTAGAGGCAGGGAGATTACAAGGTCAACTAGCTAGATTGCACTAGGAAAGGCACAGCAATAGATCCTCAAAAGATGTCAGAGAAGCCAAAAGCAGGAAGTGAATGATTTTGCCTGAATCACATAGGAGATTCAAAGATGCACAGGATACCTTCCTCTCTTCCAGAAATTTGGCCCAGAAGAGTAATCTCTCTAGTCAGAGAGAAATTTAAAGAGATGTGTGAAGCTCTACCTTGGGGCTCATGTGGAACTTATTCTAGGCTCAACGCCAAAATATTTGCAAACTTAAGCTCAGATTCTATTTTATGGTGAAATGCAATACACACTGGGATCTATCATATTTTGAGATATTGTCTTTAAAAAAAATCACTATCCCCTAGAGAAATTTTATTTAAAAGCTTATATATGACTATTTATGGCTATTTGTTTGATTAATTGTGCAGAGGTTTGGGAAGCCTGGTTTCAGTTGCTTTTGTCCATGAGCTATCCAGTTTTTCCATCTGAAATTTTCATAGTAGAATCTTTTCTTAGCCAAGCACAGCTCATTTTTTTTCCTTTTATCTTTGTAGGGTTTTTGCAGCTAACTTCACTCTGAGAACAGCATGCTGTCTTTCTTCAGACCACAGCACTGGAAGAGCAGACCAACACCTGGTGGATCTGTGGGAGTTTCTTTCTTCAGCAGTGACTTAAGTGACATATCAGAAAGTAGATCTAGTGCTTTCAAGACCAAGCCTAAATGACCCATGACAAAGCAAGCTGGACGCTAATCAACTCTCTCTTTCAAATTGGAATATTTTGTCTATCCTAACGTGAATATCACATGAGCAAATGCTGTCAAACTGCATTGCATTAAGGAGTCTTATATAATGCATGGCCACTGAGGATGTATGGCCAGTGGCTCTAGCATCCTGGTTCCTCCTGAACTCTTCTGGATCTTGCTGGCTGTAGTTTGGTCACACTGACCTTCTGCTTCCTGGTCTTTAAAAGCTTTCTGAACATAAGGGCCTTTTATTTCCTATTGCAGTGAGTCTGGAACACAACTTCTCTGTTTGTCTTAGAACTTGTTCATTTTAGATCTTCAAGTTGTCCCTTTCATCTCACCCCTTCCATCTCTGCCCCTCCCATGTACTGTGCTTTAGACCCTCTTTCTTACTCATGGTCCACTGTCCTAGATGGCACAAAGATCTTTATTTTCAGCAGAACACATTTCAGAGTCTAAGTTATTTTGCTCATTTGATTTTTCACCTAGGATAGCTTGTGTGCTCATTTGGAGGTTCGTATCTTGCTAGCATAAATGATTCATTTCTATTTTATTTCAGCTTTCTTCTTAGCACAATGTATGTACAGATTTGTCTTCATTAATGATTCTGGGATAGCGAAAGAATTTGCTCTGATAGTCAAATAAAATGGCATTCAAATGAAATTTTGGAGGGTCTCAGATGGGGCTACATCACAAAAGTCAAAGGTCTTGTTTGGAATGAACAAAGCTCAAGGATCAATCCCCATTACTTCCCTGACTCATAAAGGAGTATTAGAAAAACTCAAATATGTAATAAAATTATAGTTATTTTATATTTTAAGCAATTGCCATCAGGAGTCAAAGTAAATGTAAGATAAATATGCAAAGTCAAACTTTTAAAGAAGGGAATAGTTTATATTCTTGGACTTTTTATCTAGATCAGAAATTCAAGAACAACAAAATCAAATTATAAACAAAGCATCCAAATGTATGAGGAAATTTTATTTTTAAAAAGTATTATTTACCACTTTTCTTTGCCTCCTTTATCTCAACTCTGGAAAAGAACTTAAAAAGGAATATCTTGCAAAATTGTTAATTTGTGTAACATAGTGGCCAACTTATCTTACAAAATCTACACTCTCTAGGGAAGAAACAATAGTTTTGAAGCTGATTTGCATTTGCAAAAAAATTCATTTTTTGGGGTAAAGTGATAGTCCTTCAGTCTAAGGAACAATTAAGAATAAAAATACCCTACCTTAGTGAACAATTTTTATTTTATTTTATTTATTTTTTATTTATTCATTCACTTTACATATCCTCTCTTCCTCCCCTCCAGTCCACCACTCCCACAATCTTTACCCTATTTCTCTTCCCATTCTTTATAGAGAGGGTGAAGGTCCTCTGTGATTATCCTCCTACCATGGCATCTTAAATCTCTGCAGGGCTATGAGCATCCTCTTCTACTGAGGCCAGGCAAGGCAGCCCAGCTAGAAGAAGATATAACAGACAGGCAATAACATTTGGTCCAGATCCAGCTGTTCAGGCCCCAAATAAAGGCCAAGCAACACATCTGCTTCATATGTGTGGAAAGGCCTAGGACCAGTCCTTGAATGCTCTGTGGTTGTTGCTTTAGTCTCTGAGAGCCCCAAGGCTCTGCTGTATTCTTTTCAGGAGGCAAAAGTGAGGAGATAAAATGTTTTTAATTATGAGCCATAAAACCAAGAGCTTTTCTCTAGCTTAGCTGAGAATATGCTAACAATAACTATTCTCATTCTTTTATCTCAGAAGGTTAGTATTAGTAGAATGAGGGTGGTAATATTATGAGTTTATGTCTCAAAAAAGACATGGCATAATATATTTATGGAGTTTTAATTTATGTATATATTTATTCTATATAAATTTAAAAGATTCATACATTTAAAACAAATGTGATTGGAGTATAAAACATCACATTACATTTAGAATTATGCTTTTTTACAATAAAAATATTATTGTTTTAATAAATAAAAAAAGTAAAGATACCTGTGTCCAGGTATAGTAATTGATAGGTTGACTCTACAGTTTTGGAAGACTGAAGGACCCAGAACATCACCAAGAGCTAGTATCAGCTTTGTACCTCATTGAAGCTTTTTACGTAAAATGACAAAATGAAGAGAAAATTGCATTTACTTTGCTTGTGGTAGTATTCTCTCCCTGACAATGATTTCCATGTTTCCCCCAGAATTAGCCTTGAACCATAACATTAGTGTGCAATGAACGAGTATACCTGAAAAAGCATAACTTCCTAGCCTCATTCCTTTCCCAAGATCTGACAAGACCTTTTATGAATCCTAACTTGGATGTTGTTAAAATGTTCTGATTTTTAATGAATATTAAAACATTTGAGCAAGAACTGAATTATATGCACTGTTGGATAATGCTGTTCCACTATCCAGAAGTAAGGATTCATCTGATCCAAATAAATTTGAATCCATATCATGAAAATTATCATCACTGAATACCTTTCACTGCCTTGGATATGAATGTTTGGATATATCGAGTTCCTCAAGGGTCATGCAGTGAAGGTTTGGTGGCCATATGCCATTGCTATGGATCCGTGATTGGAACATAGGTGTATATAGATCAATGAGGTTGTAGCTGCTTCAGCAGGAATGTATTCAAAGGGTGAATATTTTCTACCATCAATACTGCTCACAAACTGCAGACTGTTAATGTGTCACACAACTGGTTGATAAGACCAAGGCAAGCTTCCTTCTTTCATCATATTAGCTTTTTCCCCCTGGCATCACTGTCACACATCATCCAAGAGAAATCAAATGAATAAAAGAAAGATTCATTTTGATGCACAGAACCAGAGGTCGAGGTGAAACGGATTATCATGTGTTTGAGAACTCACCACAGGAGGAAAAGTCAGGATGCAAAGAGCCTGAAATGCTCTTCTTCCCCCTTTTTTTTTCTTTTATTTTTTTATTGGATATTTTCTGTATTTACATTTCATATGTTATTCCCCTTTTTCACACTCCCATCTCCCATCCCCCTCCACTTGCTTTCATGAAGGTGTTCCCTCCCCAACCACCATCTCCACTCAATGACTTGGCATTCTCCTACACTGGACAAATGCAACTTCACTAGACCAAAGGCCTCTTCTCCTTTGAAAGCAGTAAGGAAAAGTAGTTGACTAAAATATAAAGTCAGACCTATCATAATTACAACAGAACTCTCAACAGAGATTCTAAAAGTCAGAAGATCTTGGGCAGATGTCATACTGAAACTAAGAGAACAAAAATGCCAGCCAAGGTTTCTATATCCAACAAAATTCTCAGTTATCATAGATTGAGAAATCAAGACATTACAAGACAAAACCAAGGTTTTCTATTGTCCAGAGAACAATAGAGCAAACAAAACAAAACAAGGAGAAAAACTACATGCCAGGAAAAACAAGAAATTAGTCTTTTAACAATAGACACAAAAGAAGAGAAATGCACAAATATAATTCTACATCTATCAACAAAAATAATAGGAAACCACAATCATTGGTCTTTAATTTCTCTCAACATCAATGAATTAATTTATTCAATAAGAAGACATGGGATAAAAAAATGGGATATACAAACAGGACCCAGCATTTTGCTGCACATAGAAAACACAAATCAGTGACAAAGACTCACACTACCTAAAAGTAAAAGTCTGAAAAAAATTTCCAAGCATATTTTCCTAAGTGGCCATTTTAATATCTAATAAAACAGACTTTTAACCAAAAGTTATCAAGAAATATGGGGAAAGACACTACAAACTTAACAAAGAAAAAATATACCAAGATGAACCGGCCATTCGGTACATCTATGCCTCAAATGCAAAGCACCCATATTACTTAAAAAAAAATGTTACTGAATCTGAAGTACACATTGAACCTCAAACAATAATAGTAGGAGATTTCAACACCCCACACCACCAATGGACAGATCATGAAAACAGAGACTAAACAGAGACACAGTAAACCAAAGAAGTTATGGACCAAGTGGATTTATCAGATATCTATAAAATATTTCACCCTAAAATGCAAGAATATACCCTATTCTCAGCACCTTATGGTACCTTCTGAAAAATTGACCATATGATTAGACAAAAAACAAACCTCAACAGATACAAGATCATTGGATTAATCTCATGTATTCTTTTCAACAACCACGGACTAAGGCTGGTGTTAGATGTTAACAAAAACAACATAAAGCCCCCCACACACGGAAGCTGAACAAGTATCTACTCAGTGTCATGAAGAAATAAAGAAAAAAATCAGACTTTTTAAAATTTAATGAAAATGAAGGCACAACATATCCAAACTTATGGAATACAATGAAAGCAGTGCTAAGAGGAAAACTCATGGCACTTAGTACCTCCATAAGAAATTGGACAGATCATACACTAGCAGCTTAAAAGCACATCTGAAAACTCTAGGGAAAAAAAAGAAACAAATGTATCCAAGAAGAATAGATGGCAAAAAACAATCAAACTCAGAGCTGAAATCAACCAATTAGAAAAAAAGAGAAGTAGAGAAAAAAAAATAAATAGAAGCTGGTTCTTTGATAAAATCAAGAAGATATATAAAGCTGTAGCCAAACTAACTAGAGGGCACATAAATAGTATTCAAATTAACAAAATCAGAAATAGAAATTACTCCAGAACAACATACACTGAGGAAATTAAAAACATAATCAGATCTTACTACAAAAATCTATATTCAACAAAACTGGAATGTCTAGATAAAACTGATGGTTTTCCAGACACGTACCAAGTGCCAAAGTTAAAACATGATCATATAAGTCATCTACAAAGCCCCCTATGCCCAAATGAAATAGAAGCAGTCATTAAAAGTATCCCAACCAAGAAATGCTCAGGACCAGGTGGAATTAGTGCAGAATTCTATCAGACCTTCAAAGAAGATCTGATTCCAATACTTCTTAAAATATTTTACAAAACAGAAGCAAAACAAATACTACCCAATTTGTTTTATGAAGTCACAGTTACACTGATATCTAAGCCACAAAAGAACCTAAAGAAAGAGAACTTCAAAACTATTTACTTTATGAATATCAATGTAAATATACTCAACAAAACTCTAGCTACCCAAATAGATGAACACATCAAAATGTTCAATCACCATGACGATGTAGGGTTCATCCCAGGGATGCAAGGATGGTTCAATATTTGGAAGCTCATCAATGTAATCTACTATGAAACTCAAAGGAAACTGAAAGAAAAAAACATACCTTTCTAATTAGGTGCTGAGAAAGCTTACAAAATTCAACACCCCTTCATGATAAAAATCTTGGAAAACTGAGTGAGATAACCCAGTCTCAAAAGAACAGACATAATATGCAGTCACTGATAATTGGATACTAACCCCAGAAAACTCTGAATACCCCAGAAACAACTCACAGACTATATGGAGCTAAAGAAAAGAAAAACAAAAAGAAAGTAAAAAACCATTATGCTTAATCTTTACACACCTAGAAAACTTTGACTAATTCCAGGTTACATCTTGTTTTCCATGTACTTTATGTTCATTGTAACTAGTAAGATCTTAATGCACAGTATCAAACCTCTAAAAAACCAAGCACTGACAAAAATGTATTTGTATAGTTTAATGCAAAAATGCTTAAAATCTGTACATTTATCTTTATTTTTTAAATAAAGTTGTTCAATTAAAAAAATCTTGGAAAAATCAGGAATTTAAGGCCCATACCTAAACATAGTAAAAGCAATATACAACAAGCTAGTAGCCAACATCAAACAAATGGGAAAAATATCACAGCCATTCCATTAAAATCAGGGAGAAGACAAGGCTGCTTACTGTTTTCTTACCTATTCAATATAGTTCTCGAAGTTTTAGCTAGTATAACAAAAGGAGATCAAAGAGATAAAAATCGGGAAAAGAAAGTCAAGATATCACTATTTGCAGATGATAGGATAGTATACATTTGTGTCCACAAAAATCTACCAGAGAGCTCCTAAACATGATAAGGAACTTCAGCAATGTAGTTCGATATAAAATTAACTCTAACAAATCAGTAGCTTTCCTCTACTCATAGGATAAATGGGTTGAGAAAGAAATTTGTGAAACAACATTCTTCAAAATAGTCACAAATAATATAAAATATCTTTGTGTGACTCAAACCAAACAAGAGACAGTTCTGTATGACCAGAATTTCAAATTCCTGAATAAAGAAATTGGAGAAGAACTCAGAAGATGAAAAGATCTCTCATGCTCATGGACTGGCAGGATTAATATAGAACAATGGCCATCTTGCCAAAAGCAATCATCAGATTCAATGCAATCCTCATCTAAATTCTAACTAATTTTTTCATAGACTTAGAAAGAGAAATTCTGAAATTTATTTGGAATAACAATAATAACAATCCAGGATAGCAAAAATTATTCTCAACAATAAAAGAACTTGTGGAGGAATCACTATACAGTTTTATTACAGATAAATCATGATAAAAACTGCTTGGCCTTGGTACAGAGACAGGAAAGTAGATAAATGGTATAGAATTGAAGACCCAGAAATGAACCCACACACCTTTGGCCACATGATCTTTGAGAAAGCAGCTATTCCGTGGAGAAAAAATCTGGCATTTTCAACAAACAGTATGGTTTAACTAGTGTTCCACATGCAGAAGAATATAAATTGATTTATTTTTATCTCCTTGTACAAAGTTCAAGTCCACTCAAGTCAACAACCTCCACATAAAACCAAATACACTGAAACAATTAGATGAGAAAGTGGAAAAGAGCCTCAAATACTTGGGCACAGTGGAAAATTTCCTGAACAGAATACCAGTGGCTTATTCTTTCAGACTTCAAAAACTTGCAAAGCTTCTATAAGGTGAGGTACATTGTCAATAGGACAAACAGCAACCCACACATTGGAAAAAGACCTTTAACAACTTTACAACTGTTACAGGGCTAATATCCAAAATATATAAATAACTAAAGAAGTTAGTATCCAGGAAAAACAAATAATGCTATTAAAAAGTGGAGTGCAGAGCTAAGCAGAGATTTCTCAACTGAAGAATCTTAAATGAATGAGAAACACTTAAGGAAATATTCAACATCCTCTGTCATCAGGGAAATGGATGTCAAAACGACCTTGAGATTCCATTTCACACAAATCAGAATGGCTAAGAACAAAAATGCTGGTGACAGCAGATATTGTCAAAGATGTGGAGAAAGAGGAACACTCCTCCATTGCTGGTGGCACTGCAAGCTGATCAAACCACTTTAGAAATTAATTTGGTGGTTCCTGTGAAAATTTGAAATCATTCTACCTGACGACACAGCTATCCCTCTACTGGGCATATCCACTCCCCCCAAAAAAATATGTTCAAACATTTAACAAAACACATACTCCATTATGTTCATATTAGCGTTAATTATAATAGCCATAAGCTGAAAAGAAATCAGATGTTTCTCAACAGAAGAATGGATACAGAAAATGTGGTACATTTACAGCACTAACAAACAATGACTTCTTGAAATTTGCAGGCAAATAGATGAAACTTGAAAATATCATCCTGAGTGAGGTAACCCAGACACAAAAGAACGCACATGGTATGTACTCACTCATAAGTGGATAGTAGACCCAAACTCACAATGATACAACCCATAGACTCTATGAAGCTTGGAAGGAAGGAAGACCAGGTTGTAAAAGCTGCATTCCTGCATTGAGGGCAGCACAGGATGATACAGGGAGGTGGAGGGAGGAGGACCTCAGAGGAAGAAACTAGGGGGAGGAAATGGGGGGCAGTTTCAGGTACTAGAGCAGATAGATACAGAGGGTCAGAAAATGAAATAAAAGTATGAATGAGGGGGATGAGGAACTGGAGTTAGCCACTGTAAGGTCTTAGACTCCAGGGAAAAAAGAGGCTCCCAGTACCCAAAATTGATGACTTTAGCCAAAATGTGCAGAGAAGGTAGAGATAGAACCTGGAGACAGCACCTCCAAAAGACAGGCATGGCCCGCCAGTTGAGAGATGGGGCCACTCTCCCATCAAAGTTTTTAACCCAGAAATGTTCCTGTCCAAAGGAAAAACAGGGACAAAAATGGAGAAGAGAATGAAGGAAGGGCCATCCAGGGACTGCTCCACCTAGGGTTCCATTCTGTCTACAGATACCAAACCAGACACTATTTCAGTTGTCAGGAGGCACTTGCTGACAGGAACCCGATGTGGTTATTTCTTGGGAGGTCAGGCCAGCAAATTGACCAGTGAAGATGTAGATGCTTGGAGTCAACCTTCAGACTGAGATCAGGGACCCCGGTCAGGGAGGTAGAGGAGGGACTGTTGGAGCAGAATGGGATTGCATCCCCCAGAAAGAACAACAGCAGCTGCCTGGAACATCTGGTTCCCCAAGGGACTAAACCACCAACCAAGGAATGTACAGGGAGGGATCCATGGCTCCAGAAACATATGTAACAGAGCATGTCCTTGTTGATATCAAAGGAAGGGGAGGCTCTTGGTTCTGTGCAGGTTTGGTGCCCCAGCATAGAGGGATGCTGGTGCGGTGAGGTGGGAAAGGGTGAGTGCGTGGGCAGCATCCTCATAGTGGCAAAGGGGAAGGTGGAGAGGACAGATGTGGGATGGCAGTGTTGTGGAGGGGTAACCGTGAAGTAGGATATTAATTAAGATGCAAAGAAATAAAATGATTAATAAAAACAAGCAAACATAAAAACAAAACACATACAAAAATATGATGAATCAAAAATATAGATGAATTGTGTACACAATAGTAGGATGAAGAAACCCACCCAAAATAGCTGTATACCATGTGATCCCAAAATTCTGATGTTATGGAAAAGGTGAAGCTCTGGAGATGGTAAAACTTTGTGTTCTCTGTGGCGAGCACTGAGAAGATATACAACCATAGTGCCAGAAAATTAACCACAGTGAAAATATATTGTATAATTCAAGAATCTCATGTATTTATTCAGAGTGGTAGAATGCATGAGACAATAGTCGATTTTTACTTTAAATCTTGGACACTGGATGTGGTGTTTTGAAAAGACTTGTGCATTAGATAAGTACAGGTTCCTAGTCAGCACTATCGCTGAATGTGGCCACCCATGTGTTGGGACTTGAAAGATAGCAATAACTGTATTTTCAGTGAGTGCTGTAGCGAGCTCAAAACTATTCTAAGAGTAGACGTCTATGACATTTTCTTTGACAGAATAGAATTTTTGACAGAAATTATATTTTTAAATGAGATAACATCTTCAGAGTAAATAACACAATCTGACTTGAGAACTGTTCTGCATCTCTCCCATTTATTTATTACTTGATATTACAGGCTTAAATTTTAAAGCAGAAGAAAAAGTTACACATTCTACACACCTCAATGACTATTACAATTAGAGCTAAGCATTAGCTTTTAAATCCCTTCTATCCATTTGGCCGTGCTATTAAAAAAAACATAAAATGAAATGAATTATTCTATATAGCATGTTTCTAAGAATTATATTATTTTTCCTTTTTTTAAAAATGTATATTCTCTGCATTTACATTTCAGATGTTATTCCCCTTTCCACTTCCACCTCCCCTCCCCCTCTCATTGCTTCCACGAAGGTGCTCCCTCTCGCAGCCACCCTCTCCCAC
Source organism: Micromys minutus (assembly GCF_963924665.1). Taxonomy (NCBI): domain Eukaryota; kingdom Metazoa; phylum Chordata; class Mammalia; order Rodentia; family Muridae; genus Micromys; species Micromys minutus. The sequence continues at coordinate 136,345,106 of NC_137969.1, forward strand.
CTCAGTGCCTTAGCATTGTCCTACATTGGGAAAACAAATGTTCACTGGACCAAAGACCTCTCCGCCCATTAATGCCAGAAAATGCTATCATCTGCTGCATATGTATGTGGAGCCATGGGTCTCTCCATGTGTACTTCCTGGTTGGTGTTTTAGTCCCTGGGAGCTGTGGTGGGTTTGGTTAGTTGATAATGTTCTTCCCATGGGGTTGCAGGCCATTTCAGCTCTTTTAGTCCTTTCTCTAGCTCCTTCATTGGGTTCCCTGTGTTTAGTCTGATAGTTAGCTGCAAACATCCTACTCTGTATCAGTATGGCTCTGGCAGAGCCTCTGAGAAGGCATCCATATCAGGTTCTTTCTGGTAGGCACTACTTGGCTTCAGCAATAGTGCTTGGGTTTAGTGGCTGCATATGGGCTGGATCCCTAGGCGAGGCAATCTCTGGATGATCTTTTCTTCAATCCCTGCTCTTCTATTTGACCTTGTACTTCCTCCCACAAGTGTTTTGTTCTTTCTTCTAAGAAGGACTGAGGCATCCACCTTCTGGCCTCCCTTTCTTCTCTTTAAGATTCATAAGGTCTGTGAGTTGTTTCTTGGGTATTCTGAGCTTTTTGGGCTTGTATCCACCTATCTGTGTGTTCATACCATGAGTTTTCTTTTGTGACTGAGTTACCTTACTCAGGATGACAGCTTAAGAATGGTATTCTTAAAGAAGGTTTCTGTGACATTCAATGAACTTGGTTGTTTATTTGTAAATTCATTGCTTTCAAAGTGTAGTGTGTATAATTTTTATTCATTCTCCACTCAGGCATTTCTAACTTTTGGAACATTCTGTATTTCTAAGTCTTTTCTAAGCATCAAAGCAACATCTTGAAATTTTAGCTAATTTGAATATACTTCTTGCTTTATAATTCA